>NW_028250199.1:0-230683 GCF_964263255.1 Lissotriton vulgaris
CTGGCTCCACCTCCTGTGGGGCGTCTGATGCGCCTGCCCCTCACACTGAAAGCAGAAGCCGGAGTACACCCGCCGGGGTACTCAAGGACTGAAAGTGGCTATGCAAAGGCCCCCCTGGCCTGCGAGAACAAAAGAAGTGCCCTATAAAAGAAGGAGCCCTGCTCCTTGAAAGTTAGATCCGGTTTGGGCTACAGAAGGAACTCTGCCCGACGAGAAGGACCGTGAAGGACAAGGAAGGGTGCTGTCTCTTGCCTGTGTCTGGTGCCTTGCTGCCGAAGGAGAGGAGAAAGGAAAGACTACGAGAAGACTTTTGCTTTACAAGACTTTGTGCCAAACTCTGTTGAGAGATCTCCAAGGGCTTGCTGTGAACTTGCCCCCTGACCAGCGCCCCAGGACCAGTGGGCGCTACACCCTGAAGGAAACAACTGTGGGTGCTGCTTATCGCCGCAGTACCGACGGAGGAATCTCCTCCAAGGCAACGACATGCACCTGACCACCGTGACCGGGGCCCAAAGCAACAGCGAAAGCAAAGTGAGGTCCAGCCGCCGCTGGCCCGAACACCGTGACCGCAACTGCACCGGGAGCCCGAAAGCAAAGCGAAGGAGGACCCGTCCGGTCCGAGCTCTCGAGTTGACTGCGCCACGAGCAGCCAACCCACTTGCAAAGACGGACAGTTGCCCTGCGAGAGTCCACCGAGTCGGTATCTTGCCCGACAGCTCAGCTGTGAGCGCACAGCTGCACCGGCACTTGGCTGGGTACGTCCTGCACTTGAGGACCGTACTGCCACTTGCCGCCACCACCCAGCCACCGCCTCCAGGGTCGGAGTGAACGCCAAAGGAAGGACCCTGCCGCCACAGAGCACCGCTGCCCCGGATGACCCGTGACCTGCTCGGCTGAGAGCCGCAACGAACAGCGAACCCAGGAAGGCAACGCGACGTGGGACAGCTCCCCTGGAAGCCGCCCGCTCCACAAGAACTTTGTTGAAACCGGCCAGAAGGCCCGAAAGAAACGCTTATTGCTAGAAAGAACTGTGGCAACTTGAACTAAGTAATTTGGAACCGATATTTGAAAGTCATTAACTGTATTCACAAGCCTGCTTAAAATCTATATAAAGATATATATTTTTACAGAATACAGTTTGGTCTCGTTGTGTGGTGGGTTGGTTGTGAAGGTGTAATATTGCAAGTGTTTAACCCTATGTGCCCCAAAGATTAGCCTACGACTGCTTAAGCCACACTACCTAGAGGGTAAGCAGAGGTTGTCTGGAAGGTAACCCTCAGCCCTGACGAGGAAGAGGAGAGTCCCTGCTTGCCGCTAGTGTTGCACTGCGTCAACTAGAGACTCCCCCTTCCTACAGTGCCCTTCTGCCCTGTGTTTCCCTCGTGTTTCGTGCCCTTCTGCCCTCTGTTTCCCTTGTTTTTTGTGGCCTTCTGCCCTCTGTTTCACCCGTTTTCCCCTTGTTTTTTGTGTCCTTCTGCCCTCTGTTTCCCTCGTTTGTCGTGCCCTTCTGCCCTCGTTTTCCACTTGTTTTTTGTGCCCTTCTGCCCTCTGTTTTCGTCATTTTTCGTGCCCTTCTGCCCTCTGTTTCATTCGTTTTCCACTTGTTTTTCGTGCCCTTCTGCCCTCTGTTTCCCTCGTGTTTCGTGCCCTTCTGCCCTCTGTTTCCCTCGTTTTTTGTGGCCTTCTGCCCTCTGTTTCACCCGTTTTCCCCTTGTTTTTTGTGCCCTTCTGCCCTCTGTTTACCTCATTTGTCGTGCCCTTCTGCCCTCGTTTTCCACTTGTTTTTCGTGCCCTTCTGCCCTCTGTTTCCCTCATTTTTTGTGCCTTTCTGCCCTCTGTTCCACCCGTTTTCCCCTTGTTTTTGTGGCCTTCTGCCCTCTGTTTCACTCGTTTTCCCCTTGTTTTTTGTGCCCTTCTGCCCTGTTTCCCTTGTTTTCTGTGGCCTTCTGCTCTCTGTTTCACTCATTTTCCCCTTGTTTTGTGCCCTTCTGCCCTCTGTTTCCCCTAGTTTTTTGTGGCCTTCTGCCCTCTGTTTCACTCCTTTTCCCCTTGTTTTTTGTGCCCTTCTGCCCTCTGTTTCCCACTTGTGGGACACCCCCACGCCGCACAGCCACCAGCTGCTGCGTGTGCCCCATTGCCTGCCTTCTGCCTCACCGCCGGCCTCGCTGCCGCCTTGGTCGCTCCCCTTTGGTTTTCGCCAGTTGTTTTGCCCTAAATTTGTGCTTGTTTCTTTTTGTGCCGTGTGATCGTCTCTTCAGCTGTTTTTACCATTGTTTTGCCCGCCATTTGTGCCTGTATTTTTTGTGCCGTGACAGCGTTTTCCTTCCCGTTTTGCCTTTCATTTTGCCCTCCATTTGTGCCTGTTTAATTGATTGTAACCTCTGTGCCGTGTTTCAGTCTCCTTCCTGTTTGCCCGCCTACCTCGCCGCCCTCCGCTCTCCCTCCCCGCTTCCCGCTTCCCGCCACCGCCATTTGCCCTGCCCCTTTTCTCTTCTTTTCCCTCCCCGCTCCCGCCTCCCAGCTGCTCCGCCCACCCGCGCGCTTCGCCTTAAATGGCGACCGTGCGAACGCGCAGCGGGCGCGGCGATTGTGCGCCGAAGGCGCGCCAAAGGTAAGCCCGTCTGCGCCCGTCCGCGACCGGATCGCGACCAGCGCCAGGACCCCTGGCCCCCGAAGACCCCGACCGACCCGCCTGACGTACTCCGCCGCCACCCTCATCGCACTCAACACCGGCCGACTCCCAGAATGCCATCAAGCCACTCCACGACGTACCCACGGACCTTGCAGCTGCCACGCCTGCAAATTCACCTGCATCCGGACCTGCCTCGCACCAGCACCCGCCAAGTCGAACACCAGCAGCACCCACCTCAAGTGCATCCTGCTCAACACCCGCTCCGTCCACAGACACGCCATCGAACTCTGGAACCTTCTAGACGCCACAGCCCCTGACGTTGCCTTCCTCACGGAGACCTGGATGGCTCTTCAGCTCCCGACATCGCCATCGCTATCCCAGAGGGCTACAAGATCGTCCGGAGGGACCGCAACGCCAACCAGATGGGAGGAGGCATCGCCATCATCCACAGGATCACCATCCGTCTCACGACCAGCACCGACAACACCCTGACCACCGCCGAACACCTGCATTTCCAGATCCACACCAACCCGAACACCACCCTCAGAGGCACCCTGATCTACCGACCCCCTGGACCACGCACCCAATTCAGCGAGGACATCGCCGACTTCGTCAGCCCGCATGCCCTCCCCTCCGCTGACTACATCCTCCTGGGGGACCTCAACTTCCACCTGGAGAACAACAACGACCACAACACCACCACCCTGCTGGACAACCTCGCCAACCTGGGACTCAAGCAACTGGTGTCCACCCCCACCCACCTCGCCGGACACACGCTCGACGCAGTCTTCTCTTCCAGCACAGACATCGACTTCAGCCACGCCACAGAGCTTCAATGGACGGACCACAGCTGCGTCCACTTCACCTTCAAGAGAACGACGACCCACCACCACCAGCAACAGGCCGCCCGCAGAAGCTGGAACAAGATCACAGCAGACCAGCTCGCCACCTCCCTGAGCCAGCACCCTCCTGCCAGCTCAGCGAACCCCAGCCAGGCCGCCGACAACCTCACGAAGTGGATCAGCATCTGCGCGGACGAGCTCGCCCCGCTGAGGACCCCGCCCAGCAGACCCGGCAGCAAGAAAGCCCCGTGGTTCACTGACGAACTCAAGAGCTCCAAGAAGAACTGCCGAGCCCTCGAGAAAGTCTGGAGAAGGGAACCTACACCGGACAACAGGACCTCCTTCAAGCTTGCCACCCGGAAGCACCACCAGCTGATCCGCGCCGCCAAGAAAACAGCATTCAAGGACCGGTTGGACAACAACGCACACAACTGCAAGGAACTCTTCAACATCGTGAAAGAGCTTTCCAACCCCAGCGCAGGAAACAACGACATCACCCCATCACAAGACCTCTGCAACTCCCTCGCTTCATACTTCCACAACAAGATCGCGGACATACACAACAGCTTCAACAACCAACCAACGCACACCATGACCGAACAACCACCCCCCACCACCACCCTCCACGCCTGGACCCCGATCAGCACCGAAGACACCATCCGCACGATGAACTCCATCCACTCCGGATCACCGACCGACCCCTGCTCTCACCACGTCTTCAACAAGGCCGACGCTGTCATCGCACCCCACCTGCGAGACATCATCAACACATCCTTCGACACCGCCACCTTCCCTGAGAGCTGGAAACACGCCGAACTCAGCGCTCTACTCAAGAAACCAACAGCGGACCCCACCGAACTCAAGAAATACCGCCCCATCTCGCTCCTCCCGTTTCCAGCCAAAGTCATCGAGAAGACCGTCAACAAGCAGATGGCCGCCTTCCTCGAGACGAACGGATCCCTCGACCCCTCGCAGTCTGGCTTCCGAGCCAACCACAGCACCGAGACCGCCCTCATCGCCGCCACCGATGACATCCGAGCCCTGATGGACAATGGAGAAACAGCGGCCCTCATCCTCCTTGACCTCTCCGCGGCATTCGACACGGTCTGCACCCTAGTACAGCGCCTCAGCAACATCGGAATCCAGGACAAGGCGCTGGAATGGATCATCTCCTTCCTCGACGGAAGAACACAGAGTCCGCCTACCACCGTACAAGTCAGAGGCCTCCGAAGTCATCTGCGGCGTCCCTCAAGGATCATCTCTGAGCCCCACCCTCTTCAACGTCTACATGAGCCCCCTCGCGGCCATCGTACGCAAACACAACCTCAGCATATTCTCCTACGCCGACGACACCCAGCTGATCCTCTCCCTGACCAACGACCCCGCCTCCGCCAGAGCCAACCTGCACGAAGGGATGAAAGAGGTAGCCGAGTGGATGACGACCAGCCGCCTGAAACTGAACTCTGACAAGACGGAGGTCCTCATCCTGGGCTCTTCACCCTCCGCCTGGGATGACTCCTGGTGGCCTCCCGCCCTGGGCACCGCACCCAAACCGACAGACCATGCACGCAACCTGGGCTTCATCCTGGACTCCTCCCTCTCCATGACCAGGCAAGTCAACAACGTCTCCTCGGCGTGCTTCAACATCCTACGCATGCTACGGAAGATCTTCCGGTGGATCCCCACCGAGACCAGGAAGACCGTCACCCAGGCCCTCGTCACCAGCCGACTGGACTACGGCAACGCCCTCTACGCAGGTACCACCGCCAAGCTCCAGAAGAGACTCCAGCGGATCCAGAACGCCTCAGCCAGACTCATCCTCGACATCCCACGAACCAGCCACATCACCGCACATCTGAGAGACCTTCACTGGCTCCCCGTCAACAAAAGAATCACCTTCCGCCTCCTCACCCACGCACACAAAGCCCTACACGACCAAGGCCCGAGCTACCTCAACAGCCGGATCAACTTCTATGCTCCCAAACGCCACCTCCGATCAGCCAAGCACGCCCTCGCCGCCGTCCCCCGCATCCGAAGAGCGACTACAGGAGGAAGGTCCTTCTCCTACCTGGCTGCCAAGACCTGGAACTCCCTCCCTCCCGACCTGCGCCTGACCCAAGACCACCTCTCCTTCAGGAAGAAGCTGAAGACCTGGCTGTTCGAGCAGTAGCGGCACCCCCCCCCCCCCCCAGCGCCTTGAGACCCTACGGGTAGGTAGCGCGCTATATAAGTGTCACTGATTGATTGATTGATGTTTCCCTTGTTTTTTGTGGCCTTCTGCTCTCTGTTTCACTTGTTTTTTTTGGCCTTCTGCTCTCTGTTTCACTCGTTTTCCCCTTGTTTTTCGTGTCCTTCTGCCCTCTGTTTCACTTGTTTTCCCCTTGTTTTTTGTGCCCTTCTGCCCTCTGTTTCCCTCGTTCTTTGTGCCTTTCTGCCCTCTGTTCCACCCGTTTTCCCCATGTTTTTGTGCACTTCTGCCCTGTTTCACTTGTTTTCCCCTTGTTTTTGTGCCCTTCTGCCCTCTGTTTCCCTCGTTTTTTTGTGCCTTTCTGCCCTCTGTTCCACCCGTTTCCCCCTCGTTTTTGTGCCCTTCTGCCCTCTGTTTCACTCGTTTTCCCCTTGTTTTGTACCCTTCTGCCCTGTTTCCCTCGTTTTTCGTGCCCTTCTGCCTCTGTTTCCCTCGTTTTTTGTGGCCTTCTGCCCTCTGTTTCACTCGTTTTCTCCTTGTTTTTTGTGCCCTTCTGCCCGAGGTTTCCTTCGTTTTTTGTGCCCTTCTGCCCTGTTTCCCTCGTTTTTCGTGCCCTTCTGCCCTCTGTTATAATGCATGCTTGTTGTGTTGTCCATTCGGATCAACATTGAAGTTCCTTGAATGAAGGTGCAAAAGGACTTAAGAGCCAGGAATATCACCAGTAACTCCAAAAGGTTTATGTGCCAAGTTGGTGGGTGGCCCATTTCCCCGTGACTGTGAGGGCTTGAAGATGCGCTACCCACCATTCGAGAGAGGCATCTGTCGTGAGGATGAAACTTGGAGCATCCACTACAAACAAACGGCCTGCTGAGATGTTAGGTATGCAAGTCCACCATAGCAATGCTCTTTGTATCTGGGACGTGATGTTGATGACATTGTCGAAGGACGCGGAGACTTGTTGCCACTCGTTGTCGAATTCCTCCTTTAAGGGTCTCATTTTGAGGCAACAGTTGCGAATTAGGGGAATAGGGGAAGACAGCATCTACAGAAGCGATTTGAACTGTTGAACAGAAACTTACTATTTTGTGCGCAGGAGAGTTGCCAGTTTGGAAATCCGCTGTTGCCTTCCGTTTGAGACAAAAGCCCTTGTTTGCTGTGTGTCTATGATGGCCCCCAGATGGGCAGGAGGAGGAACTCTGGGGGGAGAATTTGAAGGAATTTCACAAATTCCAGAGTGTGGCCTCTGGACACTATGTCCAAAACCCATCTGTTAGAAGGGGCGATCCTAGAGGGCCAGGTTAGTCTCTCCCGACCACTCCGTGAACCACCTCTCCCACAAATAATGCCGAGTCTTAACGTGAGGTCCTCGCCGGGGAGGACTTAGAGTCTAGGATCGTACACACTGAGTTCACACCCCACTTATGAACGGACACCACACAGTTGCTTTCAATAAGTAAGTTCTTTATCAACAGTAGAGATTTAGGCAAAATGCGATTGAGGGATCGTAAAGTCTCAGTGATGAGGAAGAGGGAAGCGGTACAGTCTCGATCTTTAGGCCAGCACGAAGCGTACCCTGCGCACAGCTCTCAATCCTGGAGCCGGGGGATACGGAAGATGGCGACCGTACTGGCTGTTCTACTCACTTCTTCTCGAACCCGTTCGTGGTGGTAGCGTCAATGGTCCAGCCGGCGGACCAGAGTACTCCTTGAGCCGCGACGAGGTCAGCAGGGTTCGATCCGGAGTGAAAAGAGTGTCTGTCAGTTCTTGAGGAGCCGCAACCATGTCAGCAGGGCTCAGGTTGTTCAACGAATGTCCTTTAGAGTTCAAGGATGAGCCGCGACGAGGTCAGCAGGGCTCCGAGGTTCCAGTTCCTTCTTCACGAGGATGAGCCGTGACAGCGTCAGCAGGGCTCGATAAGGTCCAGGTTTCCAGTCTTCTCCCCAAGGGTTGAGCCGCGATCAGATAAGCAGGGCTCTCTTGTCCAGGATACAACTGACTACTAGTTCTTGGACGAGCCTTGATATAGCGCAGTGCCCCTTTGATGTCCGGACCCTCGCAGGCGAGGATCCCTTGCCTCAGGGCTGGTCATTGGAGGGTTCCGTCGGCTGGCTCTTTGATCCTTTAGAAGATGTGCCCGGGGATTCCCAGACGCCCATCAGGGTCTAGAGCCAGTTCTCGGGGAGGCCAAAGGTGTGATCGAAACCAGCCCACAGGGGAAGGCCAGAGGTGTGAGAGAAACCAGTCTCCCAGGGGAGGCCGGAGGTGCAATCGAAACTCCTTGTCTTATCTCACTCAGGAAGTCCTCTATCCCCAGCCGGGCATGGCGCGTCTGAAGCCTAAGTTTCGCAGGGCCTTATAATCAGGTAGCAATAAATACTGGGAACTGCTGTTATATTTCCTCTGACGTCAAGACTGGTTAAAAGCTACTTCTTTTCAGCAAGAAGTACAAACAAAGATTATTGACATGCCTTACGACGGCGAATGACTTTTTGGCCAGCACATTGATGACGCCCGCCAGGCAATAAAGAAAGACACTTACCCAGCAAGTGCTCTCGGCACTCTACAGTTTAAAAAGCCGCCCTTTGGTACCGCAAGGGGTCGTGTCTCCTCTTTTTTTGGGGGAGGTTACAACCAATACCGGCAAGACCAACCCTTTCAAGGCCAACCGGGCTACTCCTCCTCCTTGGACCAGCAGTCATTTCGACAACCGCAGGCTGTTTCTTACAAGCAGTACAGAGGGAAATCCTCCTTCACAGGTAGAGATTGCTCAAAAAAGCAGTGATCACTACCAACCGCTCTTCCCATCAATCCGACCAAATTTGGACGGCGGATATCCCATTTCTTCTCCAATTAATCCACAATAACTACAGATCGATGGTGTTGGACCTGGCCTTGTGGCGTGGTTCCCCCCGTTCCTCAGCACCCCGATAGCCTAGCCCCGCACCCAGAAACCCCTGGTCGTCCCGTCCCCTGTCCGCCCCGCTCCCTACTCGACCCTACCACCAGGCGACCATCCCCGCATTCCGCCATCCCTCTCCCCGGTACCGGGCGCCCAGAACCTGCATCAACCTACAGGGCCTGTGCATGTGTATTTATTCCTGCCTCTAGGTGGTAAAATTAAAAACGGGGTGGAAAGATAGGCTGCCCTAAACGTAATGTGTCCAGATGTACCTATCAACTCCTATAGTTGACTATAGGAGTTGATAGGTACATCTGGACACATTACGTTTAGGGCAGCCTATCTTTCCACCCCGTTTTTAATATTACCACCTAGAGGCAGGAATAAAGTTTATTGAAAACCTACTGGGCAGGTATTTTTAACACACATCACATAGTCCACTCCCCACAATACACATGCACCACACATAGTCTTATAAAGTGCTCCTACGTAACTTCGCAGCACGCCCCAGCCCGTAGAGGACTGGGATGGCCCCAATGATGAAGCATGTCACCGTGGGGCAACCCCGGTGAGTGAGGGGACACCTAAAAAAGGAGCAATTCTCCTTTTTTGTACACAATAACATATTTCCACAGTCAACCCCAGTGTGTGCTGACTGCTATCTAGCAAGGCTCTTAGGTATCTGGAAACAGAGACCTTTTTTGTTTGACTTAATATTTGGAGGGCGAGCCTAGCTAAAGTTCCTCTAACTCCCTTTCTTTTTGTTGACACAGTATAAACAAGACACATCTAATTAACAACATTAGGTGTTACACAACTGATATTTTGGGCACTCAGGTGACAATACTCTTTTTATTTTCTGTCCCGTGTGATATTTAAATATTTAGATTCACAAACTGAGTGAGGTAATAACAGCGCACAAATACGGTTTCGATTATACAATTTTTTGGCAAGATATTGAAAATATATCAATATATATGATGAACTGGTGTGTTTAAGATGGCCGACACTTTTTGAGCAACATGTATTGCTCAGAGTTGATTACACTTCCGGGTCACATGGTTCAATCCCAGTGGTGCAGCACATATAGGCTATCGCTGACGTGACGCACTGAGAGTTCGACAGACTGCGCTGGATTGAATCTGTGAAATAAGTGAGGCTAGCACGAATGGTACTAAACTCAAGCGTGTCTCTCTAATGATAACCTGAATGCTAGACTTTAAGTGTCTGCGATTCATTTAGGTAGCAATTGTAGTGAAGACAGGTTTCACTTTGGTCAATTTGCACTAATATTGCCTTTTTCTTACACTGAATATGACACAACCTATATTACCGAGGCCGGTAAACAAAACCTGCCCAGTACGGCTAAACACAACTGTAAGAACTTGTTTTGCTGAGCCATCGAATGAGAACATCTCAATACCTCTATTAGTATTAACCCTGGATATACATCGAGAGATATGTGTGTGAGGCAACCATAATATGATGTAGAAATATAACAGCAGTTCCCAGTATTTATTGATACCTGATTATAAGTTGCCCATCTAGATTAAATCGTAATAAGGCTTGAGGTAGTGCAGCGTGTAGATAGAAACTACTAAATACAAATGACATATGTAATTTATGTCTAGATCTGAAGCATAAAAACTGCCCAAAGCCAAAGACTGGAGGACATTTGATCTTCGAACTATAGTAACTCCAAATCTAGTCCTGTGGATAAGTATAAGCAGGTAATAGCTCCATTAAATAATTAAGCAAGATAGTCCACTTATTATATATATTGACTTCTGTTTTTAGACTGATAACAGGATCTCCAAAGAAACTTGTTTAACTTGTTTAATTGTTGGTGGATATATACCAGGTCACACTTGGACCACATTGTGAAGTAAGCTGCTTAGAATTTACTACTGTGATTTTTTCTAAATGAAAGAAGACAATTGTATGAGGAAGGGTACATCTTCCTTTTACAATAACTTAATTGGAATATTAAGACAATTATTTGCCTCAGAGATGGGAGGCATTTGTTGAAACACGGTTATTTTTTAAATCTTGTTGAATTTCTATTGACGGTATTAATCAATTGCAATGATATATATGTAATTTGGCGGTTGGGCCAGGTGGAATGGGAAATGCTACTTACCAGTATGCATCTGTCCTTGGCATGTAGAGTTGCAGAGTCACACACTGTGCATAGATCGCCATCTGGTGTTGGGACCAGATGTTTGCACTTTGTTGTTGTCCTGGAAAAGTCTTTGGAAGTCACGAGGTAGGTGACTCCTCCTTTGTACCATAGTGCGCATGGGCATCGGCTGAATCAGCGCTGTGTCGTTATTCCTGTTTTCCAAAATCAATAAAATTAGTTATCAAAAAAGGATTTTTTTGCCGTAAAACATCAGTTGGCAAACTCCTTCACCCAAACATCAGACCTCATCATCCAAAATTATACTTTAGTCAAACAAAAGCGTGGGAATCAAAGGACGAATTTACAGAACCTTGATGCAAAATAAAGACACCGTGAAGTTGCTAAACTCCTGTGGGTCTGTTATACCTCAATTCACTTCTGGACAGGCCAGCAGTTTTGAAAATAATTGAAGGTTTTTTACAAATAGACAATAAATGCACTGTAGCACTCTCCAGACAACCTTGAAATGTCTCCTATGAACATGGAGAGCTGTATTAAATAGAGCTTTTCTGGAGGCCAAACTTTAATCAAGTCTCCTTGGAGGGCAGCAGTTTTAAACAATTATACCAAGGAAAAGTTGTAGGATTAACTCCGATATTATCTAGAATGAAGAGAGATGACGGACTAGAATGTATTCATAATCCAAATAGAAACGAATACGGAGCCTCAGGGCCTTATTCAGAGTTTGGCAGACACCATCATAAACACGGCGGATGTCCAGTCTGCGATATTACCAATGCATTAACGTTAATGGCTCTTCAAATATGGGAGGTGGGACACCCACCACATTAGGAAGGAGTCCCCTGCCCTCCAAACTCTAAATAAGGCACTTGCTCAGCATTGGAAGCGTCTATTTTAAGGCTAGCGCTGAGTAGCTGATAGTTACCAGTGGTCGGCAAAATGTTATACGAGCTGCACAGTTACACAGATCTCGGTTGAAACCCTTAGTACAAACAGAGAGTTAAGGTAATAAAGAAACTGTACGGGCAGGGGGCAGGATTGAAATGAAATGAAATGAAAAAGGCTTCTATATAGCGCATGGCTACCCAGAGGCAGGACTAAAGGGGGGGCCCTTAGGGAAAGAGACAGGTCTTCAGCTGTTTACGGAAAGCCAGGTGGTTAGATTCTTTCCGGAGAGAGAGTGGTAGGGAATTCCAAAGCTTAGTGGAATTGAATTAACTAGTTCTCTGTGACGATTGGTTCAGCGGTCAGTACCACTTTCTTTCTTTAGCGCTTGGACGCCTCAGGGCAGCAATCGCGCTTTATAAATCCTCCTTTCATTTCATTTCATTTCATTGTATGAGGAGTCGCAACCACTCGATCTGGCCCTCATTATTCTATGAACCTCTGCCAAGTGGAGCTCGTCAGAGCGAAGTCTTCTGGAGGCCTTGTAAGGTCTAACCAGGGCCCTGATGAGGGGTGGACCGTTTCCCTTCAGAGATTTATGGGTGACGCATTGAGCCTTAAAGCGGATTCTCTCCTGTACCGGGATTGGTATGTTACTGACCAAACTCACTGGAGAAAAGAGAGGATTAAAAAATAGGATCTACCACATGGGATGGACCAATCAACAAGTGATTTAGATCTGCGTTTAACATTATCAGTAAACAGAACCAGATGAGCTGACAACCTGCTCATGCCAGAGTGAAAACAGAATCATGTGTAGGCAGGCTACTGCACATGCAGCAAATTAATGTGGCCTACTCCAGACAATTATAAAATTCTATATTCATTCTACTGACCTCCCGACAAATTAAACAAGAAAATCTTGCCACTAACATAAATGCACTAAACACACAGGGCCAGATGTAGGTAATCCCAGATTACTGATTCTTAAATACCGAATCATACCGATTCGGTATTTAAGAACTGGCAATCGGGATGTAGGTAATTATACTGAATTAATTACCGAATTGGTATGATTCGGTAATTACCGAATCGGTATTTACCGATTCGGTAATTGCCATTCATTCCTATGTGCCTGGAGGCCCATAGGAATGAATGTCAATTACCGAATCGGTAAATACCGATTCGGTAATTGGGGGAAACATAGAAGGGTGGCACGGTGTCACTTTGACAGCCTGTTGCACCCCTCAATTGTGCATGGGTGCACATGTTGCAGACATACATGCCCTTAGGGCATGTATGTCTGCAACATGGCACTGTTTTAAAAGCCAAAAAAATGCTTTTGAAAGGGTTTTCATTATTTACCACCAACTTCTAGTTGGTGGTAAATAACGACTTCTTAAACCCCTGTAGCACTGATTTAAGTGCTACCTACATGTCAAAATACAGATTCGATAATTTTACAGAGTTGGTATTTTACCGAATCTGTAAAATTACCGATTCTGTATTTTAACATGCCCCTACATCCCAAAATCAAAATACTGGTCGGTAACGGCCGAAATCGGCCGTTACCGACCGGTATCTGCCTTCCTACATCTGGCCCACAGTCTCTAGCTGCTGCTAATATCAAGTGCACATACTTTCAAGATATCATCTGATGACTACAGTCTCACCCACATCCTTCATCTAACTTAAACTCCCCACTAAGCCCACTCATCATTCACTCCACACTCTCTACCACTGACCTTACTTCGTACTTTCCTCTAAGATCACCACTTTTGGGAACACCCTGCTACTTCACTTACTGCCCCTCATCTCTCTTTTATCTCTTTGCTGAACACTCTCACTTTAATTCTTTTTTTCACCTAGAGAACCCATTGCAATCCTCAAATCAGCCAATCCATCTTGCACATCATCTGACCTCTTCATGGGCATGAATGTTAAACACTTTTTGGATACATTTCTCAGCTGAACCTCACTACTAAATCTCTCCAGCTTAACTAATATCTATTCACTGCTTCAAAACTGCTATTGTATTATTCCTTCTCAAAATCTTACTTGCGACGGTTTGTCACATGGCTCAGTTAGGCCCAGAGAGAAACGCTGCCATTTTAACATGGACACGTTCGACAAAGTTGCCTTTTCTTTCACATGATGACTTTTGACGCATTTGCATCTGTAAAAGTGAAGGATTAGTTTCTATGAAACTACATTTGCTTACGAATTCCACTTCATAAGAACACTATCACTACACCTTGACCAACTACGGTCTGAACATACACTGTGCAGATGAGACAGTTTGTTATTCGTCCATGAGGCGTAGCAGCTATCAATAGGTCAGGGACAAGGGAGGCCTGGATAAGGTCTCGGCCTGGGAACAAGAATGCTTTTTGCTATAAATAAACAAGCATTTCTGGGTTGGGGCAGAGGAGCACTTGCTGTCATTGCAAGGTCACTCCATGCCAAAACCTTAACCCAGCTGCTTGCCAATCAATCTGCGAGGAGGGATGTCCAACCTGTGAGCAAGACGGGTGTCAGGGAGCCCCTGTAGTACAAAATGAGATAGAGAATAAGAGTGCCATGCCATCCCTTCATATGTTTCTCCCCTCCTATATTCACAGTCCCCTGTTACCAGTTGGCCGCTTTGCTGCCAGTAAGAAGTGGAGAGAGGGGAATCGGCAGGCGGCCCCTTTAAGACGGAGATGAGGACAGACGTCAGACGATACACGATTCAAGAAGGCGGGACGGAGAGCGCGTCAGGTTGGTCAGTAGTTGGTCCAGCTACATGCAGCAAGGGAGCGCAAGGTGGAGAAACCAGACGGAGAACACCTAACAGCCTTCTGAGAGAGAGAACCGGAGCCCTGGAGAGGTCACAGCTTGTCCGTGAACAGAACACTCCAACCCGGCGGAGGAGGAAAAGCCGAAGAAGGAGACCAGACCTCAATGAAGGACGTATAGTCACTACGCCCCGGAGGGACGTGGCTCTTCCAGGTGCGTCCGGGTGTCTAAAGGGTTTTGGAAAGGGGCTCTGTCAGGGAGGGACGGGAGGGGAGGAGGGGGGGTGAAAGGGACCCAGGGAAAAGGATATAAGTGAGACGGAAAAGAAAGACAAGGGCAGAAATCATTGGCTACTCTTTTTCTTTTTTGTTACTCCAACCTCTACCCCCTCCCTTCACTTTTATGCATAGCTATTATTTATCCTTCACATCCTCCCTTGACTAAACCATGAAGCAAAAACACTTACGTGACCCTTTTCTTTCTGTCCGAGGGACGACGGCTGCCGATGCTCACCTAAGGGACTGAAGTGAAAGACCTTGTGGGAAAGAAGAATATAACAGAGACAATCAATCATTGTGATTTCCTGTAATACTAATACAAAGTGCACACCAATAAATTATTCAATGCAGACAGCTCCTTCTTGACCGACTCTTCTACATACGTGGTGTAGAATGTGGGCATAATTCCATTAGTCCGAGATGATGGAAAGCCTAATGCAACAACTAATTCATGGTCAAGAAAAATTGGAATGGGCCAGAGAGACAGATGATGACGGCCCAAGTGGACAGGGAAATGTTCAAGACTTTGCTCACCCAGCAGGTTGAATGCATACATAAGGTTGCTGACAGTCAAACGCACTAAACCACAAATCAACAGAGCCACCAAGGGGTACATGCAGGGCCCCCCAACATATCCCTTCAGAAATATCAACCGGGCGAGGACCCGGATGCCTTCCTTACGAATTTCGAAAGGGCTGCCCAAGCTGTGGGTGGCCGGGGGGGGGAAGTGGCCTTTCTTTTTAGCACTGCTATTGACAGGGGAGGCCCAGGCTGTGTACCAAGTGGCTAACCCCACAGGAAACACTCCTTACGAGGACATTGAGGCTGTCATATTGGACCATTTGGGAATGGATTCCTAAGCATATCGGTCAAGATTCAGAAAGGAACGAGGTAACCCTGGAGGTACCCCAAAGACAATATTTTTAAAGTTAAAGGCGGCTGCTGATAAATGGGTAAGACCCCAAGAGAACAGCAAGGAACAAATATTGGTGGTCATTTATCTGGAGCAGTTTCTTGAGGCCTTACCAACACCCACCCAGAGGTGGCTATGTCAACAGCCACATCTCTCTGTGGATCAACCTGTGGAGATGGCAACGTCCTTTGCTCGGGCCCAACCAAAGACACTAGCTTTTGAACCTGATAGGTCCTCACGGTATGCCACAGGATGCATGCAAAATGAGAAGAAAACCGGGCCACCCCGGAGTCTCTGAAAGGCAAGCCCTCTAGAGGTGAGGCCGCTCCGTTCCAGGGACCCCAATGCTACGAGTGTTGGGAGTGTGGGTATATAGCTAGGACCTGTCCACCAAAAAAGTCAACGGAAGAACCGATGGATGTCAGTTGTATACCCAAAACCATCCTATATACAGAAGAAATGGGTTCTGGCTTCTACGCAAGTCTTACACTCAATGGAAAAAAACGTGACAGCCTTACTGGATTCGGGTTGTAGGCAGTCCGTCGTACAGAGCACACTGGTGAAAGACTTTCAGATCTGCCCGGAGCAGTGCTCAATTTGTAAAATATTAGGTGCAGGTGCTCACATTTTTTAAGGAGGCCACACCCACTCCCCCTGCCCCGCCCTTTCCTCAGTGGCCCCACCCACTTCATTTATTAGCTCCACCCACAACCATAAGCCTCAACACATCACAACTCCTCACCTCTTGAGTTCCGCAAGAAGCTGAAACCCCGGCTCTTCACATAAGCACCTTGGGGGGCTTCACACCTACACACCTGTCCAAGCGCCTGGATACCCTCTTGAGTGATTAATGCACTATGCAAATCAATAAAACATAACATAATATTATTATATGCGAACGAGGCTGCAGTGCGCCTGGTTCTGTGTATAACCGAAGGTTGAGTTGTGGGGGAAGATTGTTTGATGGATAAGTGACCGCCAACCTACCGCCAAGGAGTCTTAAGCGGTGATGGAGGCTGTCGTGGCTGCCAGGATGTAAACACAAAACCTGCTGTGTATCTTTCTTGAAACACGCTAACACTTAGCAAATATTAAAGCCAAGATATGGCATCAATGCTTTTATTGATGAAATATTAACTTCTAAACTCAGTTTCCTAAAGATAAATATTTTTTTAAGTGCTGAGTTGCGGTCTTAGTGATTAGAAAAAGCTAGTGATTATGATTTTGTGTGTCAAGCCAGGTGTGAAGTCACGCCTAAGTGTTTATTTATTGAAATGGCCAGAATGTCAACTTAGTTTTTGCCTAATACGCACAAACTGTACTCCGTCCTTTTCACTTTCTTTTGCCAATGCATTGTGAATTTTTTAAAGGAACATAGCTGGTAAGGTTTCAAAAAAATCAACGTCGGTGAGATTAACTTTTTTTCTCTGGCCATGATTGGTCATTCTTCTGTTCTTGTGTCCAAATTACGCAGTTTGGTACTGATGCAATAGAGTTTTCCTCTAACATGTCTATACATTGCCCACAGTGTAATCAATATCTTTTGAACCTGTTAACCATTGCAAACTTCAATCTTCACACATCATTCAGTAAATAGCTGTTTTTGCATATCAGGCAGAAGTGCAAATGTCGGTGCAAAAAGGTAAAGCGGGAGAGCAAAGTATATGACTCCTGACCATGTTATGTTATGTTATGTTACTTTATTTCTTTTATAGCGCACGGCTACTCCAGGGAGCATCCCGGCGCTTTAGCAAAGAATAACAGCATAAAACCATGGCAAACAGAAGTGGGACACAGAGGATGAGTAGCGTGATCAGGGTACTATCTTTTTGGAATGGGAAGCCAAGATTTGATTTTAGAACATTTTGTTCCAATAGCGTAGCCAGTGTGTCATGGGCCCTAGTGCAAAGCAGAAAATGCCCCTAAAAAACAGCAGTAGGTCAGCTGAATGAGGCTCAGTGCTACTGCACCTGCTGCATCAATGGAAACAACGTTCCTGGTTAATTCCAAACCAAGACAAGTAGTCCTAAGATCAGCCCCTGCAAGTAAAATCCTAAATAAATACTCTGTTAGGTCCTTTGATAAAACTGAGACACATACATCCCTCCGTGTCACCACAACAGAATCATAACTCTGTACCAGCTCCTCGCTGAGGAGTCACTGGACCTAGGAGGTAAGAGTGTGATTGAGAGGGGTGGGCTGTGCCTGTGTGGAGCTTGTTCCAGAGTGTAACGCTGCTCTCTGTGGGATGCACATTTCTGTGGTGGCCATGGTGGTGTGTTAATAATGCTCGTCATTGCAGCATGAATGACTGGCCGTGCACTCATTGCACTGTCCTGTGAAGCCCGGGTCCTGCAGCGCCCCCTTGTGCTCAGAGTATAAGCGATAGTGAAAGGTAGACTGGAGTCCTCGGCACACACATTTGCCTCCGCCAGCGCCAAGCACCATCTCTGACAGAGCGCGCACCACATTGGGCCTAAGGGCAAACTGCCTCTTCGGAGAATGACTGGCATGACTAGCTGAGGGTGGCAGTTAGAAACGCTGGGCTTGGACTGGTCTGTGTGCGCCTTTTTCCTTTTATAAAATTCTGAAACAGATCTTTTGGGGGAAAAACAGGCTCTTGGAAGAGACAACTTCAGTATTAGTTAAGATCTGGCAAGAGGACTTTGTTTCCCTTTTGCTCAAGAAAACACACCCCCTAGCTCCCAGCACTCTTTCCATCCCTGCCTCTTTGCAACATGTTATCCTAATGCGTACACAAAATATGGCATTTGACAGAAATCATTGGGTACTCTTTTTCTTTTGGTTCCTCCAACCTCTAGCCCCTCCCTTCACATTTATGCATAGCTATTATTTATTCCTCACATCCTCCCTTGACTAAACCATAAAGCAAAAACACTTACCTGAGTCTTTTCCTTCTGTCCAAGGGATGACAGCGGCCTAGGTTCACCTAAGGAACTGAAGTGGAAGACCCTGTGGGAAAGAAGAATACAAAAGAGACAATCAATCATTGTGATTTCCTGTAATACTAATAAACAGTGTATACCAAGAAATTATTCAATGCAGTGAGGTCCTTCTTGACTGACTCTTCTACAATGGGGAGCTACAAACTCTCCCTCCAGGGAATGGGAGACAGAGACAAACATACACACACATACACACACACACACACTCACACACACACAGGAAAGCATCGTAGGGAAACGCCGGATACAGTTTTTATATGCTGGCATATGTACATTGTTTTAGAAAGATGGTGGAACTATTCATTTTGTTCAATGTGCTAATTACTTTTATCATCTCTTTCCTCACCGGCAGAACCCAGAGAGTCTGCATCCCCCTTTCCGATCCAAAGCCACCACGATCACCTGCGGCGTACTCCAAGGATCATCCCTCAGCCCTACCCTCGCCAACATCATCCGAGCACACCACTTCAACATCATCTCGTGCGCCGACGATAACCAGCGGATCCTCTCCCTCACCAAGGACCTGGCCACCACCAAATCCAACCTCCAAAAGGGAATTAAGGCTGTCGCAGACTGGATGAAGACAAGCCGGCTGAAACTGAACTCGGACAAGACAGAGGTCCTCATCCTCAGATCCACCCGCTCCGCATGGGACGACTCCTGGTAGACGGCTATGCGGGGAGCTGCCCTGACACCCACCAACAACACATGCAACCTGGGGTTTATTGTGGACTCCACACTCTCTATGACCCAGCAAGTTAATGCCGTTTCCTCTTCCTGCTTCAACACCCTCCGCATGCTCTGAAAGATCTACAGATGGATCCCCACCAAAACCAGAAGGACGGTCACCCAAGCAATCGTCAGCAGCAAGCTGGACGCCCTCTACGCAGAAACCATGGCCACACTCCAGAAGAGACTCCAATGCCTACAAAACGCCTCAGCACGCCTCATCCTCGGACTCCCTCGCAACAGCCACATCACCGCCCACCTGAGAAACCTGCACTGGCTCCCGGTCAACAGGAGGATCACCTTCAAGCTCCTCACCCACTGTACAGCAGTACTCTGCAGCACCACTGTACAGCACCACTCTGCAGCACCACTGTACAGCAGCACTCTGTAGCACCACTGTACAGCAGCACTCTGCAGCACCACTGTACAGCAGCACTCTGCAGCACCACTGTACAGCAGCACTCTGCAGCACCACTGTACAGCAGCACTCTGCAGCACCACTGTACAGCAGCACTCTGCAGCACCACTGTACAGCAACACTCTGCAGCACCACTGTACAGCAGCACTCTGCAGCACCACTGTACAGCAGCACTCTGCAGCACCACTGTACATGACCACTCTGCAGCACCACTCTACAGCACCACTCTACAGTACCCATGTGGTTGTGTGTGGTTGTGTGTGGTTTTGTGTGGTTGTGTGTGTGTGTGGTTGTGAGTGTATTTGTGGTTGTGTGTGTGGTTGTGTGTGGGTGTGGTTGGGTGTGTATGGTTGAGTGTGGTTGTGTGTGGATGTGGTTGTAAGTGGTTGTGTGTGTGGTGTGTGAGCATTTGTGGTTGTGTGTGGTTGTGTGTGGTTGTGTGTGGTTGTGGTTGAGTGTGGTTGTGTGTGCGGTTGTGGGTGTGGTTGTGTGATTGTGAGTGTGGCTGTGCGTGTGGTTGTGTGTGATTGTAGTTGTGTGTGGTTGTGTAAGGTTGTGTGTGTGGTTGTGTGTGTGGTTGTGTGTGTGTATGGTTATGTGTGTGTGTGGTTGTGTGTGTGTGGTTGTCATTGTGTAAGGTTGTGGGTGTGGTTGTGTGTGGGTATGGTTGTGTGTGTGGGTGTGGTTGTGTGTGTGGGTGAGGTTATGGGTGTGGTTGTGTGAGTGTAGTTGTGTGTGTGAGTGTGGTTGTGTGTGTGTGGTTGTGTGTGGTTGTGGGTGTGTGTGGTAGTGGTTGTGTGTTTGTGTGGCTGTGTGTGTGGGTACGTGGGTGTGTGTGTTGTGTGTTTATGTGTTGGTTGTGATGAAAGGCTAGGCAGGGAAGGGGGTTCGAACAGAGGAGGAGGGCTGCGTGGGAGGGGGTGGAGGAGCATGCTGTAAGGCTTACTGAGCCATGAAAGAAAGGAACAAGCAACTTAATGACCCGTGACTGAGGAGACAGATGGCGGCTGCAGCGTGTGCATGCTCGTGTGAATGCAAGGCTGTAGCCAGTCTGTAGCATTTTCAAAAATCACTTACTAAAGTCTCTCTGAGCAGCGCATGCACGCTGACTCAGCGAGACCTAAAAACACACAGACATTTTTAATTGGACCATTCCAGTTTGGACCCAGCCATATGCAAATCAATCTTGACCCTGCACCCAATGTGAACAGTCCAGCCCGAACTGCCAGGGCAGGCCCTCCCTGAACTGAAATAAGCATTCTAGGACTGGTTTCGGGCTTTCAGCCCTCATCAGCCAGGATAGCTTGACTCCAGTGGCATGGATAGTGTGGGAACCACGCCTGGGCATACCTGGCCCACTCGAGGTGACAAATGCAAAACAAGCCTTGCCATAGCCAATAGGTCTCGCTTTTGGGACCTTATAACTATTTACTTATGCAGCACATTATCCTTGGTGCAACAACATCATGGTCCCAAAGGCGAGACCTATTGGCTATGCCAATGCTTGTTAATGTATGTTGAATATCTAATTAACTGTAGTACACTGTAAACAAGCATTGGTAAATGCATTAGGTTTCTCCTATCTGATCTGTTTGTCTTGTGTGACGTAATTCATTTCTGGCAGGCTTCACTTTCCCAGATCATTGAGAGTGCACTATGGCGCGGCGGGGACTGTACGGATCCGATTTGAATGTACTTTCTTTTCTTAAGTCACAAATGTATGAAACAGTTCAGAGTCTGGAAACCACTATACAGCCCATTGTCCTGAATGTTGACTCCCAGAGTCCTGAATATGCACCCATGCGAGTTACTCACCCTACTTGCATCAGATAAAAAAGCAACGACTATGGCTTCGTTGTTTAGAATATTAAAAATGCTTCATTTCTGAAATTATGAGACTGTCAAAGAACTATAAGGAGTCTCTTTGAATCGACATACATAGTGAAGGGTGGTCCAGCTAGATAGAAACCCGTCCCACTTAAAGCCCTTCGTATGGCAATATGAAAGAAGCATGTGAACAGATACAAATACTATTCCTCTGTAGAAAATACGCATGTTTACCTGCTAATAAACACAAAGCATCATTCTTCACGGTGCTCACATCAAATGAAATGAATCCTGAATCTCTGCTTTAAACCCATCGACTTGTAAACTTGTGAGGCACACTGTGGCTGCAGAGCATCCTTTCTGTCACCAGGCTGAGCTAACGGCCACAAATGCTGCAATCCTATTATTAATAAATCTCCTGCCAGAGGCTCCTTGCGGCCTCGGTTGTCTTGTGCATGTGTCTCCGAGCGCTCTCTGGTTTAAATCAAACCTTTGCCTCCTCGGATATTTACTGGCTTCGGGCTCTCTGAAGCAGCCACAGGTTGAATGAATGAATGAATGAAAAAGATGCTTGCTAAAGCGCACTGCGGCCAAGCGGCTTCCTGGCGCTGGGGAGGGGGGGGGGGGGGGGTGTCAGATTCTACAGTGCTACCAAGGGGCTAAACTGGGAAGGCCTGGGAGAAAAGAAAAGTTTTTAAGGCTTTACGAAAGGAGGAATAGCTGGGAATGGACCAAATGGACAACGGAAGGCTGTTCCAAAACTGAGGGGCTAAAACCGAGAAGCGGGTATCACCGGTTCGAGATTTGCGGAAACGGGGTACTTGGAGGAGAAGATGAGATGAGGAACGAAGAGTGCGAGTTGGAGTGTAGGGAGTGACTAAAGAAACAATAAAGAAGGGAGCAGAGTGGGTGTAGGCCAGAAAGGCTAAGCAGGCCAGTTTAAGGAAGGAACGGGAGTGGACCGGGAGCCAGTGGAGGGACTTGAGGACAGGCGTGATGTGAGAAAATTTGAGGAGATGGAAAATGAGACGGCTGCTTGATTCTGGATTGCCTGTAGCAGTCGTGATTCGAAGGCCGGGATGCCAACATAGAGGCAATTCCCGTAATCAAGACGGGAAGTGATGAGAGCCATGATGATCGATTTAAGGGCAGTGATAGAAAAGAAGCGGGAAATTTTTCGGATGAGACAAAGGGACAAGAAACAGGATGAAACAACGGAGCTGACTTGTGCGTGCATGGAAAGGTCGTTACTAACCTTAATGCCCAAAGTGCGAACAGAGGGAGCAGGTGAGGGGGGGGGGCCAAAGGAAGGGGGCCAGTAGGAAGGGGACCAAGGACTGGAGGGGCCACCCGTGAGGACAAGCTCCGTCTTGTCCGGATTCAACTTGAGATGAGGTTGTTGTTGTTATTCGGAGTTAAGCGCAGCTGATTCAGGACTGACACCGTCTACCCTGGAGGGCAGTTGTCCTATTCATTCTTTCCCCCACCTCGCCATGCAATGCAGGTTTATTGCGCCCGCAGCGCAGAGGCTTTGAGGAGGAGATCGGATGCACCCGTCACTTTCTCTTGTAACACACGGTTTTCTACCTCTTTCATTTGTTTGTTTTCGATACCTGCACAAGTGCCACCAGTGCCTACGTAACGTTTGTTCTTGTGCTTGAGTGTCCTCCATATATTGCAGTATTATACTTCTATGTTTACTTTGTACGCTTTTGTAACCGGCACACGTCACTTTTTCCTCCTGTAATGCACCGTTTGCTACCTATTGTATTTTGTTGGCTCACGATTGTCACTTTTGTAATGCACCGTTTGCTACCTCTTGTATTTTGTTGGCTCACGATTGTAATTTTTGCTTCATTTAATGTAACCTTTGCTTTTGTATTTTGCTCACTTGTAATGTTCTCATGTATCAGTTCTGTTCCTATTGTGAAGCGCTTTGACACCTTCGGGCAAAGTCCGCGCTATATAAAAACGCATAAATAAATAATAAATAAATAAATAAGTAAATAAATAATCCACAGGCCTCCCCGCAGACGACCTTGGGGGGGCCCTTTGCTCCCCGGAGGACGCATGGGATTAGTGTGGAAACTCCCACAGAAAAACCGGCAACGAGACACAAAACCCACCCTCGAAATGTGCCCACACCTGATGACGTCATTACATTGGTACTATTTATAAGATTTATTTAAAAAGAAGGCAGCTGAACACCACTTCCATAAGAGCAGCTACGACGGGTATAAATACATCTACAGCAATGCAGCTGAATGTATGAATGAATATGCCATCACTGACCCGGAAGAGGAAAGTCCATTTCGCCTTTCACCAGAGGAAAAACACAAATTAATAAAACTACCAGTCTGTTAGCCCCAGAACTCCCAAGTGCATTATGGTATATGCAGTTCACTGTAATGTTTCATGGCATGCGGCATTCACCAACAGGGAATAGTCCATTTGACGCACCCCCATGTTTTGTCCACTGCATTTTTTTTTTTTTAAATTTGCAGAGTTTTATATAGCGCAAACTAGAACCGAACCGAATCAGTTATCAGAGTGCTTTACATAGCACCAGTTACGTTACATGAGGACACACTTTCATTTTTTTTTTCTTTTTAGGCACGGGGAGATTAAGTGATTTGCCCAGAATCACAGGGGGTTTTTGGCGTTGTTACCGAGACTCGAACCGAGTTCCCCAGGTCCGAGGTCGAGCGCCTTAGCCGTTAGACCAACCCACAGCTTCCAGAGTTTCTTGACAAAAAGAGCTCAAAGCTGCAGGTGAGTCAAACCCCAACTGGCCAGAGCTACACATTCTATGTCCATGGGTTCTTGCTTCACTCCATGTGTACACATTCTATGTCCATGGGTTCTTGCTTCACTCCATGTGTACACATTCTATGTCCATGGGTTCTTGCTTCACTCCATGTGTACACATTCTATGTCCATGGGTTCTTGCTTCACTCCATGTGTACACATTCTATGTCCATGGGTTCTTGCTTCACTCCATGTGTGCACATTCTATGTCCATGGGCTCTTGCTTCACTCCATGTGTACACATTCTATGTCCATAGGTTCTTGCTTCACTCCATGTGTACACATTCTATGTACATGGGCTCTTGCTTCACTCCATGTGTACACATTCTATGTCCATGGGCTCTTGCTTCACTCCATGTGTACACATTCTATGTCCATGGGTTCTTGCTTCACTCCATGTGTACACATTCTATGTCCATGGGCTCTTGCTTCACTCCAAGTGTACACATTCTATGTCCATGGGTTCTTGCTTCACTCCATGTGTACACATTCTATGTCCATGGGTTCTTGCTTCACTCCATGTGTACACATTCTATGTCCATGGGTTCTTGCTTCACTCCATGTGTACACATTCTATGTCCATGGGTTCTTGCTTTACTCAATGTATACTATCACCCGCTTCTAAGTGACCTGGTCTCCAGCTCAACCAAGGCTTACAGAACCATCCCCACATCCCTGGGCAAAGAGGTAACCCCAGAAGAACGCTTTTATCCCAGGGGACAGTCTCAACGTCCATGTTCATCCAATACAGCTATCACACACATTGCTGCCAAGGTTTCAGATTGCAATGTGTCGCATTTTCATAATTTCATTGTGATTATGAGTGACATTTCAACATTTATGAGTGACACTTTATCATGAGCAAAATCATGAGGAAAACTTATAAAAATCAGAAATTAACACTCAATTGAGTAAAGGAAACTGTAAAAAGATCTTAAAACTACTACAAAGCACCAGAAATGGAAGGGCACTAACCAGAGACAGACTGCGTGACTGCAGTTCTCAGTAACATAAGGCAAGCAGGCACTGCAGCTGCTCAGAAGATATAATTGATTTGCTCATTCATGACAGCACGCTAGCCTAAAAAACAAAGTTCATAGCATAGCAAGTGCAATTTGGAGATTATACCATAAATCAGGCCTCTCCGAAACCGGCCAAACTGAATGACAAACTAACTTCTGTTTTCATTTCTGTTCGAGGACAGACTAAAGAACAAGCTGAACATTTAACACAGCAGACAACATCCCACATGCATACATTTGACACAGCAGACACCATCTCACATGCATACATTCGACCCAGCAGACACCATCCCACATGCATACATTTAACCCAGCAGACACCATCCCATATGCATACATTTAACACAGCAGACACCATCCCACATGCATACATTTCACACAACAGACACCATCCCACATGCATACATTTGACACAGCAGACACCATTCCACATGCATACATTTAACGCAGCAGACACCATCCCACATGCATACATTTGACACAGCAGACACCATCCCACATGCATACATTTAACACAGCAGAACCATCCCGATACATACATTTGACAGAGCAGACACCATCCCACATGCATATATTTCAAACAGACACCATCCCACATGCATACATTTGACACAACAGACACCATCCCGATGCATACATTTGACAGAGCAGACACCATTCCACATGCATACATTTAACGCAGCAGACACCATCCCACATGCATACATTTGACACAGCAGACACCATCCCACATGCATACATTTAACACAGCAGAACCATCCCGATACATACATTTGACAGAGCAGACACCATCCCAATGCATACATTTAAAACAGCAGACACCATCCCACATGCATACATTTAACACAGCAGACACCATCCCGATGCATACATTTGACAGAGCAGACACCATCCCACATGCATACATTTGACACAGCAGACACCATCCCACATGCATACATTTAACGCAGCAGACACCATCCCGATGCATAGATTTAACACAGCAGACACCATCCCACATGCATACATTTAACACAGCAGACACCATCCCACATGCATACATTTCACACAACAGACACCATCCCACATGCATACATTTGACACAGCAATTGTTGTAATTTGGCAGTGACTAAATTAGCATTTAGCTCAGCTACACACACTTTTATCGTTAACTTGACCATGTTTTTGGAAGCCATTTTGTATTTCCTGGCTTCCATTTGAATGAACATGCTGCCTCGTGGTCAGCATGTCCTTTTGTCCTTTCTCTGTACCAATGACCTTTATAAACTGCCCAGCAACTGGCTATTTTTAGCACTGGTCAAGCTTACACATGCGTACTCGAACATTGAACGGTCACCTCTCAGGAATGTTCTCCAAAAACTGACCAGTGGTACTAGACTCCTCCCACATGTTGGCTGTGTTCCAAAAATGTCCTTATATGTACCTAAACTGTGTAAAAGTATACCGCTTACCTTTTTATTACTGTCTAAATCGTATAAAAGAGGTCACGCATCAATGTTCGGGGTGATACTTCTTGCATTACCGAAGGGTGCTGTAGGATTGTACCACCACCCCATGGGGTCCTAATAAACTTGTCTTTTTTGCATTGCCAGTTTCCGTGCCAACTTCTATTCTATGGTGTTCGTGAGTGGTTCTTTCAGAGTATGTAGATCTGTTGAAATCCGATACCACAAATTGGCGACCACGAAGGGACTCATCGGCGACTCGGATGCCCGAAGGAGTGGTCGCGACGAAGGATTGGAAACTCGCCATGGACGCGTACGCTGCCACTGAGTGACCCGAGTCTTGGCACCCACTGTGTTTTTCCTTTCCTTCCGATTTGACCTTCCAGGTGGCGCCGGTCCTCGACTGAGATCCTGATCGGTTGGGTTGTTGTGCAGTGCCCGTTTGGCTGATTTGATTAAGGAACTTGGCAGTTGGAACCTGGATGTTTGAGAATATTTGGTAAGCTTGTGATTGGTAAGGTAGTCTACTGACACTTACTGTGGCTTTTGGATTTGTTTGAGTTAGCTAACATTTGAACCTATGATTTGAATTATATGTGGAGTGCCCCTCACATAGGCAGGTATGTAGAGATATTTCTCTGACTTTGTATTTGTTTGAACGGCACACCATGTGTAAAACATATTAAGTGCCATTTTATGTAATATCGCGTTTTCGTGATATTTTGACATGCCTGTTTTAAGCACACTCCGAGGAATGTGCTGTCTTGGAAATGGTACCAGTTATCGATTAAATGACTCTCAGCCGGCTCCCCCAGAGGGGACACCTAATCGTGAAATGTACATAAAATTTGGCCTTCCTCCTATTATGTATAGCACATTGTGGCACAAATACACGAAAACTGATCATGAATTACAATGGCCACTACATGGGTCGTTTGATTTGCGAAAGGTTCAATATGTGGAGCAGTGTTTGTTTCAATGCAGGTCTAGACAGGACACGTTTGATTGTGTGCGTATGTGGGAGAAAGCGGTGCGTGAACGAATGAAGCGTGAACAAGCCTTGGCGGACAAGGAGCAGCGGAAGACTGCTCGTGACAAAGCTTTACAGCTGCAGGAGAAAGAATTACAGGTTTCAAAAGAGAGGGTACCCCACTGTCACCAGGGAACAGGGTGCAAGGACACAAAGTCAAAGGGAAATCCCTGGGATAGGTTTGAACGGCTATGGTGTCTAAAGCCTAGCAGGTGCACTATAGTATCTCGTTTACAGACTACTATAGACCACTGGCTGACAGAAAGATATTAACGTAATGATTTCCACAGAGAAAAAGTTTGTTAACAGTCTAGTATTTTATTAAAACAACCAATATTTTACAATAAAAAACATACATTTAAAATTTCAAAGGATCCTTCCCTGAAACATAAAAATTTAATAAAATAAGAACATACAGGATGGCGATAAAGCATATAAGTTCATACACAACATGTTATATATCATATACAAAAGAAGATATCACAATCAACAACAAAGAAAAACAGACCCCCTTTAAAACAGTGGTACTTGGATGTTTTAACCACACTTGATTATCAGATCCACTGGCCTAGCGTTACTTGTATGATCTTACACAAATGTGACAAAATTGCATGTACATCCCATGTGTATTTAGGCTTAAGTGGATTCTCTCGTATGTAGTTGCGTCGACGCGTTTCGGTGCTATCCACTTGATAAGGTGGCACCTTCTTCAGGACTTAAGCCTAAATACACATGGGATGTACATGCAATTTTGTCACATTTGTGTAAGATCATACAAGTAACGCTAGGCCAGTGGATCTGATAATCAAGTGTGGTTAAAACATCCAAGTACCACTGTTTTAAAGGGGGTCTGTTTTTCTTTGTTGTTGATTGTGATATCTTCTTTTGTATATGATATATAACATGTTGTGTATGAACTTATATGCTTTATCGCCATCCTGTATGTTCTTATTTTATTAAATTTTTATGTTTCAGGGAAGGATCCTTTGAAATTTTAAATGTATGTTTTTTATTGTAAAATATTGGTTGTTTTAATAAAATACTAGACTGTTAACAAACTTTTTCTCTGTGGAAATCATTACGTTAATATCTTTCTGTCAGCCAGTGGTCTATAGTAGTCTGTAAACGAGATACTATAGTGCACCTGCTAGGCTTTAGACACCATAGCCGTTCAAACCTATCCCAGGGATTTACCTTTGACAAAGAATTACAGGAACAAAAAGAGAGGGAGGCTCGAGAACGTAATTTACAGGTTAATGGTCAGTTTCCTATTCAACGTCCTCTTTATCCTGTCCTTATTAATGAATCCGATGATTTTTCATTGTTAGATCGTTGTCTGCCTCCATATGATAAGTATGTGGCTAATCTCCTACCGGAGATTGCAAAACGTTTGAAGACTAGTGAGAGTTCATGGACCACGGCAACCCCTGCTTCTTTCTTGACTATGGCTCAGTATTATGAACGACAGGAATTGGAGGCTAAAGAAAGTAGTGATAAGAAAACAAAGGATTTGAAGACGAAAGTGATGTTGGCTCAGGTTTACGCTACACAGCCGAGAGGGAACGATAGGGGTAGACGTGGATCGTATAGTACGTCATCTGCTTGTTCCGATATTTTTGAGGATCAGTGTGCATACTGCAAACAGTTTGGACATTGGGCTTCAGACTGTCCGGTGCTTCGAGAACGGCGTAATCAGCGTGGTCGAGGAAGTGGAAGGTCTCGGAATAGTTATGCAGGGTCGAGGGGTGGAGCGAGTGATCGTGGTAGGTTTGAAGCGAGTGATCGTGGTAGGTTTGAAGCGAGAGGTCGTGGTCAGGCTGATCATAATACTTTTGATCGACGGAATCAGTATTAGATAGCTGAGGGTGAGTTTATTGAGTCTCAGGATAATACATATGCATACGATTGCGTAGGATGGGGTGTGGAATCGGTTGAAGTACCAATAGATCAAAGGGGTCCTTATATATCAGTGAATGTTTTGGGTTCTACTGATCAGTTTCTGGTCGATACAGGAGCTACTCGTAGCGCTCTGTCCAAACACTTGGTTCCAAGGGCTCCCCTGTCTGGCGAAACGATTACATCAATAGGGTTCGATGGAACACCTTCCCTTAGCCCACTGTCCCAACCCCTTACATTTCACATTGATAAATTTACTGCCCCATGCCCGTTTTTGTTGTCTCCGAACACACCAGATAACATTGTGGGACTTGATATGCTTAAACATTTTCGAGCAACTATACGCTGTGCCCCTGGCGGGGTGCGGGTTATTTTGAATGAAAACTACCCAGAGGTTGAGAGATTGTACCTCATGCAAGAGGCCGATGCTTTAGCTTCTCTTCCTAATACTTTGTGGGCTACTTCCGACACTGATGTGGGACAGATGATCATCCCTCCCGTATGTATTACTGTAAAGGAGGGAATGTCTTTGCCTCGTGTCCCACAATTCAAGATTTCCAAGGAAGGTGAAGTTGCCTTGACACATATCGTAAATGACTTGATTATGGCAGGGGTGGTGGAGGAAGTCCCTTATAATGTTTGTAACAGCCCAATTCTTACGATTTTAAAGAAAGACACAGACACCAAAATCTATCGTTTTATTATTGGTTTGAGGGAAATTAATAAGATAGTAGTGCCCCAGTATTCGGTGGTGTCTGATATTACTACCTTACTTACTTTGATTCCACCCACAGCCACTACCTTCACTGTAATCGATTTGAAAAACGCTTTCTTTTCGATTCCCATTCATCCTGACAGCCGATATTTGTTTGGCTTCACATTAAATAACAAATAGTATAGATTTTGTCGGGTTCCTCAAGGCTACACAGAAAGCCCTAGCATCTATAGCCAGGCTTTAAAAAGACAGCTTGATTCTTTCGACTTACATTCTGGGGTGGCTCTTATTCAATATGTCGATGACATTCTACTTGCAGCAGACACACGGGAACGATGTGAGGAGAGTACTTATTCCCTGCTTTCTTTCCTTGCCAAGAATAATCACAAGGTTTCAAGGAAGAAATTGCAATACTGTAGACCAAAGGTGACCTACCTCGGTCACCTTTTGTCTAAGGAGGGGCGTGCATTGACATCAGATCGAATTCAAGCAATTTTAGATACGACAGTCCCTTGCACTCAGAAAGATGTTCGTGCTTTCATAGGTTTGACGTCCTTTTGTAGACAGTGGATATTAGGATTTTCACACATTTTAAAACCGTTGTTATCATTGTTGTCCAAAACTACACCGATTCCCATTGAATGGACAGATGAATGTCAGAATGCTTTTGAACAATTGAGGCAAGCTCTTTGTTCTGCACCAGTGTTAGGTACGCCAGATTATACAAAGATTTTTACATTATATGTCCACGAGAAGGATGGATGCGCATTGTCAGTCTTAGTGCAGACACACAGAGATAAACAGAGACCGTGCGCTTATTTTTCAGCAGTACTCGATCCTGTAGCACGAGGATTACCTGGGTGTTTTCGAGCAGTTGCAGCAACAGCAGTGGCTTTACGACAAAGTGAGGGAATACTTTTGTCACACAAATTGTTGGTATTAGTTCCCCATGCGGTAGATGTTTTATTGAACCAAACGAAAACACAGCATTTAACTAGTGCTCGTTTAACAGGATACGAGCTGACGCTGTTGGCGCCACATATTACACGGAAGAGGTGCGCCACTTTGAACCCCGCTACTTTATTGCCATATCATGTTCCTGAGACCCAGAAGGAAGAACATCATGATTGTGTTTTTCTGACCGAAGAACAAACAAAGGGTCGTATCGACTTACAGGATACGCCTCTTCCAGATGTAGATGGAGAACTGTGGGTTGATGGATCTTGTTTAAAGTTGCCAGATGGTACGACTTCCGCAGCTTATGCGATCACGACACTTAAGACAGTGGTAGAAGCAGCACGAATACCACAGAAATTGGCCCAAGCGGCTGAATTGATAGCCTTAACGAAAGCATGTGAATTAAGTGCTGGATTACGTGTGAATATCTACACTGACAGTCGTTACACTTTTGGAGTAGTGCACGATTTCGGCCTACTCTGGAAGGAACGAGGGTTCCTGACCTCGCATGGAGTGCATATTATGCATGGAGAGGAAGTACGTGATCTCCTGAATGCACTATTATGTCCAAAGAAAGTAGCGATAATCAAATGTAGTGCACATAAGAAGGTGACAGACAAAATAAGACAAGGAAACGCTTTTGCAGATCACATAGCGAGAGAGACTGCAATGTAACAAAATATCTCTCCTATGTATGTGGTGAAATCACAGGCTGAGCGATGGCATGATGCCAGAGAGGAAATATTAGACATCCAAAAATCAGCATCTGAAGCAGAACTTGCAACCTGGGCGATAGAGGGAGTGTTGGATGATGAGGGTTGTTGGCGTAGCAAAGATATGAGATGGAAATTGCCTGCCGCTTATTTGCAAACAATGGTTCAAATGACACATGGGCTGGCACATGTTGGGGCTCTTGCAATTACTAAATTGCTTACACGAGTTTGGGAGCATCCTGAGATTGCTAGCACGGCTAAAAGAGTAGTGCAGACCTGTCTGATATGCTTACAGTACAATCCTGCTAAAGGGACTTATACTCCTAAAGGAGGGTTTGTTCCACCTACTGCACCATTCGAAGTACTGCAAATGGATTACATCCAGCTTGAGCGCTGTAACAATCTTAAGTATGTCCTAGTGGTGGTGTGTGCCTTCAGTAATGGATTGAGGCCTACCCCACAAAGGATAATACAGCATTGACAACAGCTAAAGTGTTACTCAAGGAGTACTTCCTGAGCTTTGGTGTTTGTAAATTTTTGTGGAATGATAACGGTCCTCATTTTGTTGGGAAGATAGTGGAGTACGTCCTGAAAGGATTGGGGATTAGGCAGAAATTTCATGCTGTATTCCATCCGCACAACGCAACAAAACAATGCCTGCACCCCTCTTATTTAGTAAACCACGATTATTCAGATATAGACCACACCGTAATTTAATTTAGGTAGATCCGGTACCCTAATAAGTACCATTTACTTTTTATTTTGGAAAGAATTTCATACGTGTGTTCATGCAGAGATAAACAAATACACTGACATGTCTAACTTACTGACTACATATATATACACATTTCATACAAAAAGAAAATTATATTCATGAAGTGAACAAAACACATCCTAACAATATCGTGACAAAAACATTTCAATCGAATACAATCATTGTTTTTTACTTCATAATTTATCATCAGACAACGTCAAATGCCCAGGAACATTAAGAAATTATTCACAAAGTCCTAGAGTATATTTAATATACTAGTATGTTCCCATTGGTAAGCCGACGTGTTTCGAGTTGGGGCCAACAGGGTTCCCAAACTCTCATCAGGGCCTTTTGATTAATCTGTATAGGAAGTGAAATAATAAACACTATTTAGTATTGTTATATGCCTCGTACAGCTCTTATGCCATACCTCATTCATTGCCTAAAGTGTACCTGTAATTCGATTCACTGTGGGAACGGTATATTCAGGGGCTTCTCAGTGGGAAGGGCTGTCTCTCTTAGCTCTGCCCGTATCGCCGTGCCGGTGAACTGCTGTTTCTAGAAGGGGGAGATGAATGAGCCTACCGATGTACATCTGATAGATTCAAACAATGATCCTTACAACAAGCCATTAGTCTAACAACATCCTACCTCGTCTTGAGTGGTGAACTACTCGTGAGGATTTGGTTGTGCTGGTAACGTCTCGCGTATATTCTTTACCTATTCAATGAAAACGCGTGTCAAACTTTACACGGCGAAATACGGGCCCTCAACAATTTATGGCGATGATATATTAAATTATGCTTGCCAGGTCCATACCTGCACTCATGTGCGCTTGCCCTGCCGCTTTGCTTCTTATGGTGTTCGTCGCTCAGGGATCGGGAAACATTACTCATCCAGATCGCGTTTCTGTAAAGCAAGTGGAGCCGGTAAACACTCGCGTGTTGCGCCTAATTGTGGCCTTAGTTCAAATGAACGAACAGACAACCGTGTGAAACTTACTTGTTTGTTTGCTCTTGGCAAGCACACCGGCGTCCGCTCCTGCATGCAGTCAGGAACCACCTGACTGATGCACAATGCGGAGGGCGCCATTTTAGGCTGACATTGGGGGTGGGCGCTCAGTGCTCAAGGATTATGGGAGATGTAGTTTAGCTGTGAAAGCAATATGTAATACATTAATTTGCTCATTCTATGGGACTAGGTATGGACGTTTTCATGTACATGCAGGCTGTCTGACTAATTTTACCCAGGATTGCAGACGCGTTCACACCCTGGATAATTCGGACATGCTGTTTAGTCCGGTTGGAGTGGTATTAAATTTCAAAATTAAATATGCTGTGTTAAACATTTAACACAGCAGACACCATTCCACATGCATACATTTAACGCAGCAGACACCATCCCACATGCATACATTTCACACAACAGACACCATCCCACATGCATACATTTCACACAACAGACACCATCCCACATGCATACATTTCACACAACAGACACCATCCCACATGCATACATTTAACACAGCAGACACCATCTCACATGCATACATTTAACACAGCAGACACCATCCCACATGCATACATTTAACACAGCAGACACCATCCTGATGCATACATCTGACAGAGCAGACACCATCCCACATGCATACATTTCACACAACAGACACCATCCCACATACATACATTTGACACAGCAGACACCATCCCAATGCATACATTTGACAGAGCAGACACCATCCCACATGCATACATTTGACACAGCAGACACCATCCCACATGCATACATTTAACACAGCAGAAACCATCCCGATGCATACATTTGACAGAGCAGACACCATCCCACATGCATACATTTCACATAACAGACACCATCCCACATGCATACATTTGACACAGCAGACACCATCCCACATGCATACTTTTGACCCAGCAGACACCTCCCCACATGCATACATTTGCACAGCAGACACCACCCCGCATGCATACATTTCACACAACAGACACCATCCCACATGCATACATTTGACACAGCAGACACCATCCCACATGCATACATTTAACACAGCAGACACCATCCCACATGCATACATTTCACACAGCAGACACTATCCCGCATGCATACATTTGACACAGCAGACACCATCCCACATGCATACATTTCACACAACAGACACCATCCCACATGCATACATTTAACACAGCAGACACCATCCCACATGCATACATTTGACACAGCAGACACTATCCCGCATGCATACATTTGACACAGCAGACACCATCCCACATGCATACATTTCACACAACAGACACCACCCCACGTGCATACATTTCACACAGCACTTTGTGTTATTTTCTTTGATAATAATGTCATGCATGCCCATAGTGCTGCAGAGGCCAGGGCTTCACGGCGCTTCCATCCATGCTCTTTATCTCCAATGCATCCTCGAGGTCACACACAGACCCTGCAGGGATCCCTTCAGCTTCCACCGCCCCCAGTGCAGCGCCCCCTGCTGGTGCAGCTGCATTGATGCTCCTTATCTCCAGTGCATCCTCCAGGTCACAAACAGACCCTGCAGGGATCCCCTTCAGCTTCCACCTCCCCCAGCGCAGCGCCCCCTGCTGGTGCAGCTGCATTGATGCTCTTTATCTCCAGTGCATCCTCCAGGTCACAAACAGACCCTGCAGGGATCCCCTTCAGCTTCCACCTCCCCCAGTGCAGCCCCCTCTGCTGGTGCAGCTGTATTGATGCTCTTCATTATATGCAGTGCGCGGGGTCAGAGGCCTCGCCTGATCCTTATATGGAATTGTTTGACTATGGCGATGTCAGTGTCTCTTTTTTTGTTCATAAATAACAAAAAAATATTTAAAAAATAAACATAAAATCCCCCAAAAATATATTTTTTTAAAACACACACACATGGCTGGGCGCTTTGAGGACATCTCACCTCTCCTCGTGCACCGGTCAGTGGGGGCTGCAGGGCCTGGGGGGGCAACGGGGGCCGTGTGTGTTATAACCCCTCCCGAGTTACACGAAGCACCATCGAGCGCGAGCAAAACATGGCGTCTCCCGGCTGCGCACGCGCAGGACCGCGCGTCTCAGCTGCGCCTGTGCGGGGCGAAGACACAATTCCTTCTATCGCAGACCAATCACAAGGTGTTGGGACCTCGCACGGAGCGCAGCCTGTGAGCAGCCCTGGACAGAGGACGCGGAGTCTCACTGCGCCTGCGCAGAGGAGAGACACTCCCCTCCGTAAGAGGAGCCGACCCGAGCTTTGCTCTTCAATACGTCTCCGCGCGTGCTGCGGCGCGAGGCGCCTCGTGCTCCTAGGCGGTTGTTGTCTCTCATTCATTGTGCCCCCGCGCGGACACTGGACTTCATTCTTGTGCTTCTTTGTGTCCCTGCGCGGACCCCGTCCCACCGGTGCTGCGCGCCGTGCTGTCGGGGAAAGGGGGGATTAACCGAAGTCAGTCAGTGGGTCATTATTACGTTTATTTCTACAGCCCCACATGTGAGGCAGAGATCATAATCCTGACAGTTGGGAGTAGATGAGGGATGGAAGGAAGGGCGTAATGTTGGGGGACCAATGAGAGGGGAGAGGAGACAATGGGCACTCGCGCACGAGAGCAAGGGGTCACCGTCTCGCGCACAAAGCACGAGAGGGTGAAGTAACACAAGAAGGGGCTGAAGTAAATAAAGAGATCTTTCCGTCAACGACTTCAGGAGTTGGATTGTAGTAACAGCGGTGTCTGTCCCCGGCGCATGCGCAGTTCAAAATCCAAAGCTGAACTCGCACAGTGCATCTAAAGCTCCATTAGCCCGCGCTGTGGGAAGCTGTGTCTGTCCCCAGCGCACGCGCAGTTCAAAATCCAAAGCTGAACTCGCACAGTTCATCTAAGGCTCCTTTAGCCCGCGCTGCGGGAAGCCCTATCTGTCCCCAGCGCATGCGCAGTTCAAAATCCAAAGCTGAACTCGCACGGTTCATCTAAGGCTCCTTTAGCCCGCGCTGTGGGAAGCCCTATCTGTCCCCAGCGCATGCGCAGTTCAAAATCCAAAGCTGAACTCGCACAGTTCATCTAAGGCTTCTTTTCCCCAGCGCATGCGCAGTTCAAAATCCAAAGCTGAACTCGCACAATTCATTTAAGGCTCCATTAGCCCGCGCTGTGGGAAGCTGTGTCTGTCCCCACCGCATGCGCAGTTCAAAATCCAAAGCTGAACTCGCACAGTTCATTTAAGGCTCCTTTAGCCCGCGCTGTGGGAAGAAGTGTCTGTCCCCAGCGCATGCGCAGTTCAAAATCCAAAGCTGAACTCGCACAGTTCATCTAAGGCTCCTTTAGCCCGCGCTGTGGGAAGAAGTGTCTGTCCCCAGCGCATGCGCAGTTCAAAATCCAAAGCTGAACTCGCACAGTTCATTTAAGGCTCCATTAGCCCGCGCTGTGGTAAGCTGTGTCTGTCCCCACCGCATGCGCAGTTCAAAATCCAAAGCTGAACTCGCACAGTTCATCTAAGGCTCCTTTAGCCCGTTTTCTAACTAAATTTGCACCCCCGTCGTTTTGTACACCCCCTACGTCAGAGGGGTGCGGATACATGCAGGTTCTGCCTGTATATTCGCGCTGCCCCATCTGGTTGTGCACCCTTTCCTTGCGCATGCGTGAACAGGCCCACTACTACCACGGGGCACTTGGAAGCCCGGATGGCAGAGCATGCAAAGGCAGCGCCGCTGCTGAGGAGGTGGAAAGAGGCCGCTTCAGCAGCGCACCTGGCCGCACTGTGCTTTAACATGCCCCTTGGTTCAGCCCCCCTTCCCTAGGCGTCGGGCACAGGGCCCTCTTTCTCCTGGGGATTGTACCAGAGAAGAGAGGGGCTGCTGCATCCTGTGAGGGGAGGAGGGGGTGGGGAGGGCTGCAGGAGCACTGGGGCTTGGGTTTATTTATTTTATTTTATTTATGCATTTTTATATAGCGCGGACTTTACCCGAGGGCGTCAGAGCGCTTCACATTAGGAACAGAAATGAAACATAATGAGAAACATTATAAAAGAGCAGATTACAAAAGCATACGTTACGATACATAAGGTAATAGTGACAATTGTGAGCAAACAAAAACATGAGGTAGTAAAAATTGTGAGCAACCAAAAATACATGAGGTAGTAAAGGTAATAATGACAATCGTGAGCAAACAAAATACTTAAGGTAGTAAAAATTGTGAGCAACCAAAAATACATGAGGTAGTAAAGGTAATAGTGACAATTGTGAGCAAACAAAATACTTGAGGTAGTAAAAATTGTGAACAACAAAAAAATACATGAGGTAGTCAAAAGTGCATAAGAGGAAAAGTGACAAGTGACAAGTGTGCAGTTAAAAGAGAAAACAGAGTATAATTTGAGGTATAATACTGCAATAAGTGCTAGGCACAAGAACAGGCGTTACGTAGGCAAGGTGGCACTTGTGCAAGTATCAAAGGTAAAAACATGTGAGAGGTAGCAACCGTTATAAGGGCAAAGTGTTGTGTGCACGTTACAAAAGGGCACCGAACACAAGTACATGGAGAATACTGCAAAAAGGCAGACACTCCCACCACAGGAAAACACTGGGAAGGCACTCCCATGGTCATGGAAAGTAGAAAATATCAATAGTGGGAAGTCTTCCTCCGAATAGCAAGAGGACGTGAATTACTTTTGGAGGTGTCTCTGGAGGAGGAGAACTTTGAGGTCCCTTTTGAAGGCCTGGGAGGAGGCGGTGGTCCGGAGCTCAGGCGGAAACGAGTTCCAGATTCTCACTGCGTTGCCTGAAAAGGATTGGGCCATTGTTCTTTCCTTCTTGAAAGTGGGAGGTTCAAGCAGTAGATTCTCGGCATTGCGTGAAGGTCTAGAGCCTCCAGAGAGTTTCAGTTTATTCACCAGGTAGCGGGGAGAGGAGGAGTGCAGGGCTTTGTGGGTGATACAAGCGGTCTTGTAGATAGCTCTAGCCTCAAAGGGAAGCCAGCGGAGGGTGGATAACAACGGTGTGATGTGATCGCTTCTTTTGGCCCCATAGATGAAACGAGCTGCTGAATGGAAGACAGACTTAAGTGGGGACAGGTGAGATTTGGGGAGGCCAGTAAGAAGAGAATTGCAGTAGTCTAGTCTGGAGAGGACCAGTGATTGCACCAGGGTTATAAGGTCCTGCTCCGGGAAGAAGCGACAGATTCCCCAAAGAAGGCGCAGTTGGTAGCGAGCAGATTTTGCAATAGAATTGATGTGGGGAGTTAGATTGAGTTTTTTGTCTAGAATGACACCAAGAGATTTTGCGCTGTCGACAATGATGGGTTTGTTGTTTAGTAGATTCATCTGATCCATCCATGATTGAACCGGGGGAGGAGAGAGTGAGGAGGAGAAGAGGAGGAATTCAGTTTTGGAGGGATTCAGAATTAATTGATGAGATGACATCCAGTTTTGAATGGAGTCAAGAGTAGATCTTAGGATGGAGAGATCATGAGTGGAGGCAACCTTGAGGTAGAGTTGAGTGTCATCTGCATAGAGATGATAGTGAATCCCGGATTTGCTTAGGAGGTTTCCCAGTGGTTCTAAGTAGAGATTAAACAATGTGGGTGCAAGTATAGAGCCTTGGGGAACACCTTGACCCACCGCCACAGGAGAAGAAAGACTGTTCGCTATTTTGATCATTTGAGATCTGTCAGAGAGGAAGGATGCAAACCATTTAAGCACAGTGCCTTCCACGCCCATTCTCTGTTGAAGAATATTGAGGAGGGTGTTGTGATTAACAGTGTCGAAGGCTGCGGAGAGGTCAAGGAGAATTAGCAGACAGGACCCCCCTGAGTCGAGTATCCTCAGCGCATCATCAACCACTTGCAGTAGGGCTGTTTCAGTGCTGCAGTTTTGGATGAAGCCGGACTGACAATTGTCAAGAAGATCGTTGTCCTTGATATGACGAGAGAGTTGTTTGGCTACACATCTTTCCGTTATCTTTGCAAGAAAGGGAAGCTTAGTGATGGGGCGGAAGTTGTTGAGGTCATTCGCATCAGCAGTGGGCTTTTTCAGCAGAGGGGTGACCTGCCCAGTTTTGAAGGGGACAGGAAGGGAGCCTTGCCAGAGGGAGAGGTTGATCAGAGTGGTCCAATAGGAGAGGGAATGGGTATAGAAGTCAAAGGCAATGGCACTGGGGATAGGGTCAAGCGAATGGTTGGAGGGCTTTGTTTCGCGTATGCATTTGAGAAGGGCATCTTCAGATATGGGGTCAAAGCTCTGCCAAATGGCTAAGGATTTGCGCTCCTCTGGAGGTGTAGGATGAGCAACCTGACCTACAAGTGATTTCACCTTTCCATCGAAGAAAGTAGCTAAATCCTCTGCTCTCTTTGTAGAATCCTCCACCTTGGAGGTTGGGGGAGAGCAGCTCGGAGTCTTGATGAGATCGAATAGTTTTTTGGGTCTATTTTTGGCGGAATCAAGGAGGGTTTTGAAGTGCGTCGCTTTCTCAAGGAAGATGTGCTTGTGGTATTTGGATCTTGCTGTGCGAAGCAAGGCTAAATTGTCAGTGGAAGGCAATTGCCTCCATTGCTTCTCCAGGAATCTTAGCTGCTTCCTTTCCTCATAAAGGGATTTGTTGAACCAAGGTGCTGAGGGAGTGGGCCTTATCCTTTTGCTTTTGAGTGGAGCGACGTTATTAATTTCAGCTTTAAGAACTGTGAGGCATTGGGAGGTGAGATCGTCAACAGCTATGTTTGGGTCTAGCCTTGGAAGTGAAAGCAAAGCTGATTCACAGAGGGGACCGACATCAATGTTTTTGGCATCACGGAACCAGGAGATGGCCCGCTTGGGTTGGCCAAGAGTTATAGAGTGTGAAAGTTGAAGAGAGAATGGGATGAGGTGGTGGTCAGACCAGTCTACATGAATAGGGGTAGTAGTAGAAAGCATGCCTGCTTTAGAAATAACAAGGTCCAGGATTGCGCCCTTAGAGTGGGTTGGTTCAGTGCAGTGTTGGATAAGATCATTTGCCGAGAGGAAGGTGGCCAGTGAGTTCGCAGAGGAGTCTTGCGGTGCGCCCCAGTGGAGATTGAGGTCACCTACGATGGTCTGATTGTCACTTTGAGAGTATTGGTCGCTGATGAAGTCTTTGAGATCTTCTATAAACGAAGAGCTACTGCTACGAGGCGGGCGGTAAATGATATGGAATCTGAGCGGTGAACGGTGCTGCAATTGAAGCTCAAGAGAAAGGCATTCAAAGGTGTGGGAGGAGCTGCTAGGAGACGCCTTAAGTTGGAGGGCGTTTCTGAAGATGACTGCAACACCTCCCCCCGTGTTTTCAGTTCTGTCATTCCTAAATATGGAATAACCTGTGGGTAATAGGAGATCAAATATAGAGTGCGAGGTATCTTTGAACCAGGTCTCTGTGAGGAAGAGCATGTCAAGTTTGTGAAAGGTGATGGTGTCGGAGATTTCAAGTTTGTGTTTTACTGCAGATCTGCAGTTGTGAAGCATACAGCGCAGCTCTGTCAAGACTGTTTTGGTGACGGGGGCACTTGGGCTCTGAAGGGTGATCGGGATATTGTACATTTGCGGAGGTGCTCGGGAGGGTTTAGGTGGACGCTTTGTTCTGACAGAGGTGATTGTCGGAATAGTGTAGACAGTGGGGTTGCTAGGGTATGCCTGTTGAAGAGGGGTGGCGCTCAAAGGCTTGTGTGAGTTAACGACGCTTGCAGACGAAGGGTTGAGCTTGGCTGTTTTGGGGTGAGGGGGCGAGGTGCATCTCTGGGGAAGTTGGGGAGGGGTAGAGGTGCATGGAGGAGTGGGGATCTTAGAGCTTAAAAGTGAAATGGCAGCTGTCAGCTGAGAGATGGAGGTGGTCAGAGAGCCTAACGTATTTTCCAGTGAGAGAGAGGCAGAGCACGGAAAGTTGGGTGGCTCGATTGAAATAAGGGGGGGTGGAATTGGTGGTGGACGGCAGGGAGAGGTGAGGGGACAGGGGGTGTGTTGGGGGGTGGGGTTCACAGGTGGGGAAAGGTGGAGGTTGGGAGCGGGGGTAAATGAATTGGGGGTTAAGGGAGAGTTGTCATTGTTGGTGTTGCAAGAGGGAGAGGAATTAGGGACAAATTTAGAGGGAGAAATGTGCGGAACACGTCGGCATGGAAGTAGGAGGGGGGAGGGCTGTGTGGCGTCATGGGAGTGTAGGAGGTTTGGGCGGAAAAGAGGTGCATTAGTTGCGGAGGTCCTGTCAGTTAGGAGAGGTAGCAGCGAGGGAACGGTCATCTGGCAGAGTGAGGGGGGTTGAGAGAAAGGGAAGTTGAGGAGGGGAAGTGGTTCTGCTGGGCCCGAGGGAGGGAGAAGGAAGGTGTTCCTAGGAGGGGAAAGGGGGTAGTGCGGCAGTACTGGAGGAGTAGGAGGGAGGAGCGAGATGCAGTGGGAATGTGGCAAACACGGGGTGAATGACGAGGGAGTGAAGGGGTGGAGAGGAGGGACGGAAGGAGGGCTAAGGGGAGCATAGAGACAGTTAATTGGGGAAGAGTGTTGGAGGAGAGGTGGACTAAAGAAGGGGGTGATGGGAAGAAGTATGGGGGAGGAGAATAGATTGGAGTATCGTGATAGTGCAGAGGGGACGAGGAGCGTCTTAGCTAGTGGTAAGGCTGAAGTAATGCGGGAGGGGACATACTGTGGGGGGGGAGGAATAGGAGATGAGGAAAGTTGGGGGGGGAGGGGAAAAGGGCCGACCTGCGCTTCTCGAGAGTGCAGCCAATTGGAGTGGGGTGGGGTCGGCGGGGGAGAAAGGGAGTAATGGGTGGAGCTGGAAGGAGAGTCAGGGGGAAACCCGGTTGCAGAGGAGGGGAGTAAGGAGGGGAAGAGGTGGTCAAAGAGCGAGAGGCAGGAGTCTTTGCCTTGGATCATGACAGTACCGTTGTTATAGAGTGAGATAGTGAGGTAGCCATTGAAGCACCCAGAGGGGGAAATTTTTAGTTGTTTCCCATAAGGGATAGAGGAGGAGGAGACGACGTTCAGGGAATTGTAAAAACTGTTGGACCAAGAGGGGATGTCGCGAGTGAAGAAGATGAGATCGTTTTTGAGCCTCCCAAGACGACCATTGAAAAATTGATCCACAAAGTGTGATGAAGTGCCGAGGAACAGGGTGAAAGGGTGGGAGAGGTGGACAGCTTGCAGGGGGTGCTGTGGAAAAATGTGCAGAAAAAAGCGCCTGCCACAAACTATACTTTTATATCACGAAAATGACGTTTGGTTGTCAACCTTGAGGACTAAACTTTATCTATGTTTGTATAATTAACAATTGAACTTTGTGAGGACATCTTCCTGTGGGAATTAAGTCCCCGCTTGCCCAAAAATCAGGACAAGAAGCACAGTCATTTTAATTTCCTCCAAGATCTTGAGGTATCGTGAAATAAAAGCATTGTTGGGAAATAATAACTGTGTAACATGGTTGTCACATGAAGACTGCTTCGGAGCATAGCCTTGCAAGCAGGGGCTGTCATGAAGTGAACAATGGCGAAGCTCAGCAGAGGTGACCTACAGTGAGAGTGCAAAGCAAGTAACTCAGGGCCATAAAGAGATGACTGAAGGTGGCACCTACGATGCTGCTCTCTTGTTTCAATAAGCCAGGATGTCTATTACTATGGGGGGGCTGGAGGACTCTTTTCTGCATTGCTCTTTACATTTATGGTCCTAACAGGATTCCGCGGAAGCGTCTGATCCTCACATGCGGTCGGTCTAACACCGCTTACACATCGAGTTTGTCCAGAAAAGGGCAGCGTGTGCAGTATTTTTATTTCTACGTCTCGTTGCTATGATGAAGTCTGTTTTCGAAGGGGAAGTGAGCGGCTGTCTGCTCTCTATTTAAAATGGACTCCATGTACCCTAGGTGCATAACTAATTGGATATTGGGTCACCTTCTCAGCCCCTGTACAGTGTACTATAGGTACCCATGGCATAGGTGCATCCAAGGCCTACCAGGGGCTGCAGCATATATTTTGCCTCCCCTGAGTGGCTATCCAAACTGACACAACTGGCTGATCACTCAGCTGGTACAAGGTCGTGTAATCACCCCTTGCTTAGATATAGTATACCTATATCTAAACCTATATCTGGACACATATATACCTATAAGTCACTCCTATGGCAGGCCTTAACAATCCTGGAGTCAGAGTGCTTGGTTTTATGCTAGATGGTGCTCTAGCATGAGCTGAGCTTGTCTGCAGCTTTCGGAGCACAGTGTTTTGCCGCCCGAGTATATATGTATACGTCTACACACCTGGCCCTCTCCCAGGCATTATGTGGGCATCGTAGCAACAACATAAAAATAAACAAGCATTGGCATAGCCAATAGTTCTCGCATTTGGGACCTTATAATCTGGCCTCCGGGGGCTGTGCTTCACCAATGGTGCCCCCAAGGTGGTCCCCAGGCCCAGGACGCTGGCCAGTGTGGTAGCAAAGTACGACTCAGGACCCCACGGCAAACAAGCCCCAATGCGATGCAGCTGTCCACGGTGCCACCCTAGGATCACCTCACCCCGCTCACTTCCCGGTTCCGGCAAAGTCCTGTTGGCCAACGCGGGCGCCGGGGGGAAGGACTGGGGCACCGGTCACCTCTCAGAGTCAGTCTCCCCCGTTCCGACCACCGGGCGCGGGAACAGTAATGGTTGTTGTGAGAAGTTGGCCTGGCATATGCTGTTCACTAGTTATAGTGAACACCTTGCAACAGTCCAATTCGACCCTTATAGTGTTAGGTTAAAGACAACCTTTAAAGAAAGCTATCCTAGTGGTAGCTGTGTAGAGCATCCTTCAAGGTAAGTCTTGATGGAGTGTTAAGCTTATTGTTTTACCATAGATAACCTCTTGAATAGCCAAATGAAAGAGTAGTCCACACAGGTATATATTCAAAATATATGTATTTATTCTAGGAACAACCCTACTAGTCTATTTATGAGACTAGAGGCAAAAGATACATTTTCAAACAAGCATTAATAGTTACAATAAATAGCACTGGAATCACAGGGCCCCAGGGGGGGGACCACACCATATATCAAAAAAGTGATATAAGTACCACGACAGTTCGACAGACAGTGCCTAAGGCACTTAGGATCGCTGGCCCCTTACGAAACCACCCAAGGTAGGGAGGAAGGGGACCCACTGGGGACGTGTGCAGTACTTAAACTAGGACAGGTATCCCTGTTGAACCCTATGGGAATGTCACGGTTGGAAATAACAGGAATCTGGACACTTCAAGCAAGTGTTCGAGTTCAGGCGTTTAAAGTTAAGCTCAAGGTGGACCCACACCCACGATAGTACCTAGGTAACTACTGTTACCTGCCCCTAGGAAGCCGGGTGCATAGGTCGTTTTCGGTGTCGGGTCAAAGTCTCGTTTTCAATGGGAAAACAGGAAGAACTGCTGATGGAAAGGAGAGTCGTTGATGTCGTGCAGGTTGAAGATGAAGATCTTGAAGAAGAGGACCTGAAAGCAGAGGGGACAGAGTCTGGGTCACTAGCCAGTGACCAGGAGCCTCAGGAGGTTACACCTCCCTGTGACAGGATACCTATTGTCCAGCTGCCTGGGCTGGAGTTTCGTCCAGAACCAGGAGGCCAGACTCTTATCTGTGGCTAGTGGGAGGAGCAAACGGTGCACAGGAGGAGAAAGTGACGTGTGTGCAGGTTACAAAAGTGAACAAAGTACAAGCAAAGGCATAATACTGCCCCGGAAACCGACGGCTCGACCGCTGTTGTCTACACATACTGAAGTCCTTGGTCAGTGACGCAGGGTGGCACCTGCTCATGTATCTAAACATAGCTCACTCAATCCTGACCCTCACTCAATCCTGACTCTCACTCCTGACCTGGCCCTCACTCACTCCTGACCCTCACTCAATCCTGACTCTCACTCCTGACCTGGCCCTCACTCACTCCTGACCCTCACTCAATCCTGACTCTCACTCCTGACCTGGCCCTCACTCACTCCTGGCCCTCACTCACTCCTGGCCCTCACTCACTCCTGACCCTCACTCAATCCTGACTCTCACTCCTGACCTGGCCCTCACTCACTCCTGGCCCTCACTCACTCCTGACCTGGCCCTCACTCACTCCTGGCCCTCACTCACTCCTGACCCTCACTCAATCCTGACCCTCACTCACTCCTGACCCTCACTCAATCCTGACTCTCACTCTTGACCTGGCCCTCACTCACTCCTGACCTGGCCCTCACTCACTCCTGACCCTCACTCAATCCTGACTCTCACTCCTGACCTGGCCCTCACTCACTCCTGACCCTCACTCAATCCCGACCCTCACTCAATCCTGACCCTCACTCAATCCTGACTCTCACTCACTCCTGACCCTCACTCAATCCTGACCCTCTCTCACTCCTGACCCTCACTCACTCCTGACCCTCACTCAATCCTGACTCTCACTCCTGACATGGCCCTCACTCACTCCTGACCCTCACTCAATCCTGACCCTCACACAGAGAGCACGTGTGCAGAGACGTCAGGCGGTGAATGCAGCTGGAGCCGCAGTCCTGCGTCCTGAGATCCCCGAGACCGCTCACTCACTCCTGCAGACCTGGTGTGCAGGGCTCACTTAACCAACACTTCACAATAGGAACAGAACTGAAGCATGAGGAGAAGAGGACACGCCAGCATGTTACAAAAGCAAACGTTACATTACATGAGACAAAAGTGACAATCATGAGCAAACAAAATACATGAGGAGCAAACGGTGCACAGGAGGAGAAAGTGACGTGTGTGCAGGTTACAAAAGCGAACAAAGTACAAGCAAAGGCATAATACTGCCCCGGAAACCGACGGCTCGACCGCTGTTGTCTACACATACTGAAGTGCTCGGTCAGTGACGCAGGGTGGCATCTGCTCATGTATCTAAACATAGCTCACTCAATCCCGACCCTCACTCAATCCTGACTCTCACTCCTGACCTGGCCCTCACTCACTCCTGACCCTCACTCAATCCTGACTCTCACTCCTGACCTGGCCCTCACTCCCTCCTGACCTGGCCCTCACTCACTCCTGACCCTCACTCAATCCTGACTCTCACTCCTGACCTGGCCCTCACTCACTCCTGACCTGGCCCTCGCTCACTCCTGACCCTCACTCAATCCTGACTCTCACTACTGACCTGGCCCTCACTCACTCCTGGCCCTCACTCACTCTTGACCCTCACTCAATCCTGACCCTCACTCAATCCTGACTCTCACTCCTGACCTGGCCCTCACTCACTCCTGGCCCTCACTCACTCCTGACCCTCACTCAATCCTGACCCTCACTCAATCCTGACTCTCACTCCTGACCCTCACTCAATCCTGACTCTCACTCCTGACCTGGCCCTCACTCACTCCTGGCCCTCAGACCTGGCCCTCACTCACTCCTGACCCTCACTCAATCCTGACCCTCACTCAATCCTGACCCTCACTCACTCCTGACCCTCACTCAATCCTGACTCTCACTCTTGACCTGGCCCTCACTCACTCCTGACCTGGCCCTCACTCACTCATGACCCTCACTCAATCCTGACTCTCACTCCTGACCTGGCCCTCACTCACTCCTGACCCTCACTCAATCCCGACCCTCACTCAATCCTGACCCTCACTCAATCCTGACTCTCACTCACTCCTGACCCTCACTCAATCCTGACCCTCACTCAATCCTGACCATCACTCAATCCTGACCCTCACTCAATCCTGACCCTCTCTCACTCCTGACCCTCACTCACTCCTGACCCTCACTCAATCCTGACTCTCACTCCTGACCTGGCCCTCACTCACTCCTGACCCTCAATCAATCCTGACTCTCACTCCTGACCTGGCCCTCACTCACTCCTGACCCTCACTCAATCCTGACCCTGACTCAATCCTGACTCTCACTCCTGACCTGGGCCTCACTCACTCCTGATCTGGCCCTCACTCACTCCTGACCCTCACTCACTCCTGGCCCTCACTCAATCCTGACCCTCACTCACTCCTGACCCTCACTCAATCCTGACTCTCACTCCTGACCTGGCCCTCATTCACTCCTGACCCTCACTCACTCCTGACCCTCACTCTATCCTGACTCTCACTCCTGACCTGGCCCTCACTCACTCCTGACCTGGCCCTCACTCACTCCTGGCCCTCACTCACTCCTGACCCTCACTCACTCCTGACCCTCACTCTATCCTGACTCTTACTCCTGACCTGGCCCTCACTCACTCCTGATTCTGTGCCTGGTTTCATGCACCTGCTGCTGTACTGTGTGCATCTCAGTGCTTGAAACTTGGCTCTCCAAGTTTGAAAAGTCAATATTCGATGTGGGCCCTGGAGATGGCTTTGATGCCATGATTTAGATTTAGATTTAGATTTACTTTTTTAAGTTAACAGAACCTTTATTGAATAGTAAAAATAATTTGCATTATAATAAATTAAAATAACCAACATGGTTTCATAACTATTTCTTGCCACGCTTGGCGGTAGGTTTGGCAGAGTCCTTATCTGTGTTATCTTTGCTTGTGGGTGCAGCCTTTGCTGCCGGTTCCCCCTTCTTTTCACTGGTCTTTTCCTTGGTTGCCACTTTGGCAGCCACCTTCTCCTTGGGCTTTTTGGCTGGAATTTTGCTAGCTTTGTCCGAGTCCACTTTGCTTTAGGAACAGCAGTCTCACCTTTACTGCTGGCAGCCACTTTTTTCGCAGCCTTCTTAGCCGCATCACCAGGTTCTTTTGGCTTCTTAGCAGCTGCACCAGAAGTTTTAGGTTTCCTGGACACAACTTTCTTGGCTTTGGGCACCGGTTCTCCATTTGGGTCACTGTTCTAAGATACCTTCTTCAGAGTTTTCGGTCTGGCTGGTGCCGGCTTGAACCTTCCTGTGGCACCTTTCGCTGTAGAGTTGGTCGGTCTCATCAGAAGGCCCTGCTCCATGCCCTTCCTCAGCGCTCGCCTCAGCAGTACTCGGAGCCGCACAGAGTCCGCAGACGGGTAGGTGGTGAGGATGTATGTGCGGATGGAAGGCACGGTAGCACCTTTGCGGTCGGTGTTCTTCCTCAGGGCTTCCAATACCATGCTCAAGGTCGAGGGGTGAATAGGAGCATCTGTTGCTTTTGGTACTTTGAGGGCTTTTGCTTTCACCTCGGCAGCTGGTTTAGTAGGCACTGCTTTCGAAGAGTCAGGTTCGGCGGCCGCGGCGGCAGCAGCAGCAGCAATCCTCTTAGAAGCTATTTTACCGAGAAAAGATGCTAAAAACAAATGCCCACCGAAAAATAGTATAAAAAATAAAAGCCTCTTACAGGACGGATACTATAATTTACACCACAGAAAGGCTCCTATCCTTTATTGTACAGTTAATTAAAACTCACAATATAAAACGTACATCATTAAAATCCATGAGGGGCGTCCCTCTTGGCGCTGCATGATGAATCAAGAGATTCAGATTCTGCTGCCAGAATCAAAACAAAAACCAAAAAAAAACGAGTCCTTGTCATCTCGGTTGAGTCGAATCTTTATTCGTACAATAACGTTCTGTGGATTTCTTTCAGTCTTGAAATGCCTCCTTTTAATGTCACAAGCGAAGTTTAAGGAAGACCCCAGAGCATTTCGGGATTGGAGTAGGGTGACCAACTTGCATGGGTGGCAATTCAGGGCAAAAATTGGCAACAAAAGTTATGTTTTACAGACAGAGGAGGTCACGCAATAGTATACAAGTAAGTAAATAGGCACCCAACACAAGTACAAGTCAAAATAAGGTTATATCAGGTTGAGACACTGCACACTTCACAAATTGCGCAGGTCTTTTTGTGGTATTTCATAGGATTTAAGAATCTTGAAGCTCTAGGAAATTGCAAAGCTAGCACTTTTTAGGCAACAGCGGTTTAAAAAAATAAAAGAATTGATAAAAGCATCCTCCTTAATATTTGGCAATGAAACTATTACAAACATCTTCTTACAACCGACCTTGCACCATTTCCCCAAGGAATCCCACCCACAGGACTGCAGTAAATCGAGACCTTTTGTTTGCCTCTTTCATCCTAATTGTGGAGATAACCGCGCTGCTACACTACCTTGATCTTGAAGGTATTTTGTCTGGGATTTGCTGAAACTTTCAGTGATAGGACAACTGGGCACAGATGAATGCCAGAAGCCAATGTTGGCAGCAGTTTTACATGGATCTGAGCTCATGAGGCAGAGAAAGATGTTGGATCCACAGGAAGAGAAATGGCACTTGATGGCGAAACGTTTTTTTGCAGGACCTTTTAGATGCAGAACTAAATATGTAAAGAAAGCAGCCCTCCTGCAAACCGATAACATCTCAGATGTTTCAAAACTGTGTCTGTGTCCTAATCTGTGATGCTTGTTGCTTGCCTTAGTATAAATGATCTGTGAGACGCCATGCCTTCTTACATTCACGTTCACAACATATCAGTGCATTGCCTCATTTAAAGGAGGGCATCCAAACCGAGAAACTCAAGATAGCCACCAGAAGCAGGGCAGAGAGGTGAATGAAGGGGGGGGGGGTAGGGCAGTGAGACAATAAGACAATATAGCAAACATTTCGAGATAAGCTTCCGCATTGGCAGTTACAGCAGAAAGAAGAAATCTTTCACATCAGGCAGCGTAACATGAACTCTAGCAATGAACAACCCTCCCGCATTCAAGCAGCCTTAACATGCGCAGATTCACTACTTGCCGCATTTCCATCTCTTTGCAGCCGCCCGGCCCCCCCTTGCTCCCCCCTCCCTCTGAATCACCGCACATTTTTTTTATTCTGGCAACAGAATCTGAATATCGCGATTCATCCATGTAGCGCTCAGAGGCACGTCCCTAATGGTAGAAAGCGCTTGGTATCCAAATGTGATTCAAACACTCCTAGGACCAGAGAGTGATACCTCCGTGGCACGCCACAACTTTCTAACACACAAGCAACCAGCTACTGCGTCCTCAATTACTCTATTTCAAAAGTCAAAAAAATACTTTATTCGGGTTCAATTAGGAAAAACCATAAAAGTACATACATATAAGCCAGTTACGTTCATGACATTTGATACAATTTTTTTTTTTAAAAGACGACTCAGTCCAAATAAAATAGCTTAAAATACAAAATTGATACTAAAAACCAGACAATATATAAATCAGAGCAAAGTTGAAAGTGCATCGATCTTCTATTATAAATTGCACCTGTGGGAAATACAAAATTTTAAAAAAGTAGCGATATGTAACCGCAAGCATTCTATTTCATTTTGACTAGAGATAGCTTTTGCAATCGTGCCAGACTCATGTTTCCCAAAATGTTGATACTAAAAACACACACAAAAAAAATTCCGACCGAGGTTAGAAAGCAAATAGAAGGGGATGATGGACGGAGTGTTGAACATTGCAAGCACTCACCCCCAGTCAACTGATCTGGGTTAATCCATCATTGTTCTTTAGCTCACTCCGCCACCCCAGTTCAGACATGGCCATATGCAAATCAGTCTGACCCTGTGCCTCATGGGAACAGTCCCGCCCGTACTGCCAAGCCATGTCTTCCCTGGACTGGAAACAAGGATCCTAGGACTGGTTTCGGGTTCATAACCCTCATCAGCCAGGATAGCTTGACTCCAGTGGCATGGAGAGCACGGGACCCACGTCTGAGCAATCCCTTTCCACATAAGTCGAACAAAACAAACAGTGGCAGCCCTCTTCATTCATTTGTTGGTTGTTGTGTCACTCACATTTTTCTTCCACTTCCTAAAGTCTACAGCAGGGGGCTATGGGTCAACCCCCTTCATTCACTGACTAACTTTAAATTGTGATTGATGACGTTTTTCAGCCAGCTCACATGTGCACAGCCGCCTGAAAAGGAATTTGTGCATGTGCCATTACCAGGTCTTCAATGCACAACGTGTCGTGTCTACACGTGCTTTACAGGGGTTGTGGGGTGGATAAAGCGCTCCGTGACCTACCGGGTGCGCTCAGCGCTAAATAATACTGAAGACCATGTAACCAAACCGCCCCAATCCACCCCAGTCCGGGACTACAACGAGATAGCGCCTGCTCAAGCTCTCACCGGCAGGGTGCGTCCTTCCACCGCCCACAGGGGAGAAGCACATAAACCCAGACCACCCGGAGGGACCACCACAACCACATGACCTACTCATCAGTCTGAACTCCAAGCATCCCTCGGGAAGAACCGCCACAGAGACCGCCCCCACCCAAGGCCAGGCCACCTGTCGGGGGCGCCTCTACAAGAACCAGACTGCCCACCAGAAGAGCCACCTCAGAAGCCAGCACCACCGAATGCCACCGGATTCACTGCAGGGGGCACCCCACAAATTCCCCCAGGCCTTCCCGTGCACAGCCTCCTTGCACTCTGAGGCGCACAGGCCTCCCCCTGCTTTGAGGCGCATAGGTGATTCCCAAAGATTGATTTGGTAGCAGGCTTTCTAGCAGCCAAGATGATGTCTGCAACTTCCTTGGGATGGGAAAAGGACACTGTCTGGCACCATTCAGTCTCACTTGTACTTGGGGCTCAGGGTGCGGAACCAGACCACCATACTGCAAGAACAAGATCACACTGTATGGTAAAGGGAGCAAAGTATTTAATGCCAGCTGATCTGCATACCAGATCCTCATTGGCTGATTAGGATCAGCCGTGCTCCATCTTTGTACAAAACTTTCAATGGAAGCAGTCAGTGGCTACTTGTACAGCCGACCCCGACTAGATGAACCTAAATGCGTCCCCAAGAATCCATTCAGTGAGAAATGTACAGCACAAAATGGAGGACATTCCCTGTTCTAGGTTGAGTCTGTGGAAATCCCAACATAGAGATCACCACCACGGTCACTTCAGGGTGAAGATTTCACTTGTCTCCAGCGAGAGAAGAGCCTCTACTTTCACTTTGAGGGAACCTGAAGAGTAAGCTGGTAATGGGAAAATTCCCCATCTTTGCACCCCTGCCAGAGGTGAATCATCTCCCAACACAGGGTCAATTACAGCAATCTTCTCAGTCGATTTATATATTAGATGCTGCTGGAGCGGTCTGATAGAATCGGATTGTTGTCCTCCGAGATGGAGATAAGAAATGCTTTTAGAACAGTATGGACAGCCAACAACTGCAGCACAAAGAACACCCATTTGGGCATCCGAGGCCAATAAAGCAGCATTTGTGATTACATTAGCCTGTTTTTGACAAGGGCTAAAGGAAATGGTTGAAGGAGTCTATTCATTAGTGCAGATCTGATTGGAGGATGATCTACACTGAAGTGAAGAAGCAATGCCTTGGCAGTCATGTGGCACGAACTGGATGTACGAGGCACATCAGATATAAGACATGCAGAATCAAGATCCTTTCTCAGTCAAAAAAAAATCTATTGAGTATCCACAATCTTTTGAGGAAAAGTCATCATACTGGTCATTCAGACACTTATGTTCTCCAGTATTGGATCTTTCATAGATTAAACATGCCTGAAACATTCTCCGTCGAAGTGGGGGTACTATAGATTGGGAAGTTGTTGACAGAGACATTGTGAAGAAACTTGCGTCTGAAGAAGCAGTAGCTTTGATTTGTGAAGTCTCTGATTGTGATTTGGGTGCATTTTCAAAAGCACAAGGGGTGCAGGAGATGAAATCTGATTCTATTTTGAAAGAAGTTCTTTCTTTAAATAAGAATGGAGCACTACAAGAAAATATGGTGTCTATTGGAGTTAGACCATATTGGAAACTCTTGGATGAATTATCAGTGTGCAATCATGATGTCATTATAAGAGGTGATAGGTTTGTACCGCCAAGTGGTCTTCGTGTTCATATTTTTAAACTTGCCCATGAAGGTCATCTTGGCCAAGGGTTGACTATTAAGAGGATCAAACAGCAGTTTTGGTGGCCAGGTATGGAGGATCAGATTAGAAAATGTGTTGAAAGTTGTGTCTTGTGTAAAGAAAGTGAGAAGAGACTTAAAGTTGGCGCTCAAAAGTGTTTTGATCATATTACTGATCCAGGCAAGGCTTGGAATACTATTTGCTTAGATTTCATCGGTCCACTTGCTGAATTTTCTGGTGATATGCGGTTTGCAGTAGTCATTGTTGATGTTCATTCGAGGTGGTTGGTCGTTAAGTTTCTGAATAACATTACTCCTAAATCCACTATTGATGTACTGGAAAAATTGTTCCTTGGTGTGGGTGTTCCTCATATTTTGTTGACAGATAATGGTACGCAGTTGACTTCTGGTGAAATGCGTTGTTTTCTTGAAAAGTGTGGCATTAAACATTCTTGTACTTCTTTATACAATCCCAAGGGAAATGGTAGGGTTTAGAGGGTCAATACATTGGTGAAAGGGACATTACAGTTAGCTTTGGTAATTCGTCTTCCACCGAGACATTTGATTGATGAAATGTTGTGGGAATATCGTTCTATTGAACATAGTATTACTCACCTTGTACCTTTTCAAGTCATGAGGGGGCGGTTACCCGGTTCTAGGTTAGTTCCAGCATGGCTTAAAGATTGGGTTTTATCTGGCGGGGAGTCTCCTTGAAGCTTTTTCAGATTTTAAATTTAGGATTGGAGATTGGGTGAAGGTGAAGAGTGGAAGGGTTAAGGGTGGTCTCTCTGAATTTTCTGATCCTCAGCGAATCATTAATGTTCGAAAACATTTTATGTATTGCTTGAAGGTGGGCAGAAGTGGAATTTAAGGAGGGTTGCCCTTTATCAAAGGAGGGGTTCTGTGGTCAGACAGGCTAATGACAATGAAGGATGTTCTGGTGCTATGTTCATTCCTGATCATCATCCTAATGTTGAAACAGAGAAGATGGGTCAGTTGGTTGATGAACAGAATGGTTCTGATGAATTTAACCCTATTCCTGATTTTGCTACAAGTTCAAGATCTAGCTTGGACTCTTCTGTTAATGTAGCTCCCAGAATCCGCAGACCTCCTGTTTACTTGCAAGACTATGTAACTGTATAAATTCCTTAAATGATTTTATGTTATTTTGATAATGTTTTTTCTTTGTTTTAGCTAGTTTAGTTTTTCTCTATTCATTTCTTTCTGTCTTTCTTTTCTTTTTCTTTTTAAAGAGGAAGGATGTGTTGTGATGTTATATTTAAATAAAGCTTCATCTTACCTTGTGACCTCATGTTAGAATTACCTTACCTGTACATTCCTTAGAATGTGAGGCAGACGACACTCGATTGGTGGCAGTTGCTACTTGACCGTCGAAGCTGTCGGATGCAGGTTACCTCTGAAATAAACTTCATTCATAATTCAACTCACAGAGTGTCTGGAACTTCTTCAAATGCGTCTTAACACTCACCTTAAGTCCAGAAGATTCATCCCATTAGTCGCTGTTGAGTGCCCAAATGCAATATATGTTTTTCCTACATAGGTTAACATCACACCGAAGTGTTTCAATTACGATTTAAAGTAACACAATCACCCGACGCTGAAAAACACACCTCTGCATCCAGACGCCACAGTACCTCCCGAGGTGACCTATTAGTGCTGCCTTGGACCTTGCTCTCTACTCACCTTAAATCCTGGGGAAAGATTCCATAAGTAAATTTTTACATAACCTGATGCAACATATGTTTTCTCCAACGCTTAGCATTACCTCAAAAGGCTTTAATCACAATTTAAAGGGTCAAAAACCTGTTTTCTTCAAACATGCTGTTTAAAAAAATATCTGACTTTGATGATCTTGGGGCCTAAGGTTATATGTAAATGTGTGTTATTTTTATAAATTGGTGTGGATCTCCTTATTGAGTTGTGTGATCATTTATTGACTGTTGTGTGTATTTGCAGATGTCTAATACTCCTCTCTGATAAGCCTAAGGCTGCTCGACCACCCTACCCCTAGAAGAGCACCGTGGGATTGCTAGAGCAAGCCCTAGTCCACTCGTAAGGGAATACCTGAACTCTTTGTACAGTATATCTCTTTTTGATATACTATATGGAGAGCCAGCTTCCTACACCGCCCTCAACTTACACATTCATTTTTTTAAACTCTAGAAAAAAGAAATTGTCAACAAGGAGAAATGTGGTAGCAAATTTGTTCTGCTTAGTTGGCTGCAAAGTCTGTATTTTAAAATATCTTGTGTGTTTAAGGCACATGCTGCAGAGATCTTTGTGTGCCCAGTAAATCTCAGGGAATAATAATAATGGTAAGATAACTCTGGAGGTTAACGCATTTGCTGAAGAGATCTGTCTTTTGTCTAGTACGAGTAGCAGGGAGGGTTATTATATCTCCTGCAAAGCACATCATGTGACGCACACACAACAGATTTTTATTTCATGTAGATCGGTAAGTGGGTTACTGCTTTTAACACAGGGATCCTTTTTTCTTATGTAACACATACTGTACATTGATTTACACATATATGATTTATTATGAAAGTTTAATGTGTAAGTGTGATGTAAAGCGCCCTGACACCCTGCATTGGGATGAGTAGTGCTATACAAGAAATACAACAAAATAGTGGTACATTGTTATCTGTGTACATACTAGGATAGACCAACACATCTGACATTCTTATGTTAAAAGTGTATGGATATCTTTTATTTAAGGGGACTGAACAAAGTCAAAAGCATGCCTCTCTTAAGTACTAGTGAAGTCATAAGCTGTGTGCATTTGTTTCCCCTCCATTGCAGTTGCATCGAGGAGTGAGGCTGCAGATACTTGCCAGCCTGGACACTTGAACAAAAGGAGACCTGATGGCCCCTTAACTTCAGCCTTTGTTTTTGGCCCGGCTGGAATTTAAAATAACAAAGCCCTGTCTCCTGCCCATTGCTGCGCGGAACTAAAGCAGACAACCTGCCTGCTCTGCTGAATGTATATTTCAGTGGGGCACAACTTATTGGCAGGGTGGACGGCGTCCAACCTGTGAAAAGAGTGGGTAGACGCAGTATACCTGCGTGTTTACAGACTTGTGCCATGCACTGCTGCATTGAGTAATGTTTATTAGAAGTGATTTCTGCCTCCATCCCCACCACCCTGATGACGTTGGCAGCCCCCCCAATACTTGAATCAGAAAAATAGCCCTGGATCGATCTTCTGAGTCTATTCAGTACAGAGGTATAATCAGCATTTTCTAATGACCGCCCCTCCAGGTCAAGGCTTCATCCTACTTCAATAGCTTGTGGGCCTATAGTCCGGGGTGAGGTTTTCAGACAATATCGTTCGGCGTCTAGGGTGTGACTTCTGGTAACTCAGTTTCCGAAGTATCATTCTCGAATGCTGGTGAACCCTCTGACCTTTCAGCGCCCGTTCCACTTTTACTCGAGATGGGGCTGGTTGCCTTCCGGCTTTGTTTCGCAACTGCCTGCAGTCGTTTTTGGCAATCTTGACTGACGGAGCACTGGACCCAGCTTTGCTGCTATGAGGACTCAGTTGCGGTGGCGCTGGAAACAAGTGGCAATGCTCTTATGGTCGTCGAGCGTCCAACCATTCCCATGCCTCCTAAGGTGTGGAGAAAATCGGGAACCCCCTTGATCGGCCACTCAGTCGCGCTGGGAATAGCATGTGGCATATGGCAGTTGAAGTTGGCGAAGCTTCTTTTGAACAGCTAAGAAGGATGCTCTGTTGCAATGGACTTCCCTGGTAGAGTCCGGAAAGATCAGTGTAGGAGAGTAGGGTCTGCAATCCTATGATCACCCGGACTTTTTGCTTTTGTTTCACTGGTTTACGACTTTCTTTGGCTGTGGGCCTGCTAATCAGACCCACAGCCTAGCTGTTCTCTCACTAAATTGATGTGTGTACCTTAGGTGCATTACCCAATTGGAACTGGGCCACCTTGTCAGACCCTGTAACTCAGGGCATCGGTGTACCCAGGGCCTACCAGGGGCTGAAGCATGTATTATGCCACCCCTGGATGGCCATCTAAATCTGACACAACTGGCTGCGTGACAGCTGGGGCAATGTGGCGTACTCGCCCTTTGCTGTAGGTATAGTATCCCTATATCTAACCCCCAAATGGACACCCGAGTTCCTATCAGTCACTCCTATGGCAGGCCTTGACAATCCTGAAGGCAGAGTGCGTGGAATCGTGTGAATTGGGCTCTGGCACGAGCCGAGCCCGGTTGCAGCTTGCGGAACCAAGACCCAATGGCTGTTCCATGATAACGCGTATCATATCGGTAACTTCGGTATAGCGTTATCAAGACATGTCGAGTAAGGTGTCATACGAATCGGGATGCTGCCCCCTCACCAATTCTGGCGACGAGGTTAGCATTCCGCCCTTCTATAGGGACACGACATGTACGTAACTGTGAACCCCGGTTAAAGTTAACTGAAGCCTCAGCTCCACAAAATGGACGCTGCCACCACAGACACGAGTCTGACCTCCTGCTGCTGGGAGTCCTTCCAGCGAGGAGAGCTTGGACAAAGGGTTTCCTGTCAGGGGCGGTGTTCGCACCATCCCAGACAGGGTTTTGTGTATTCTGGGTAGGTATGGCTTTGCAAGAAGGTGACTGCGGAGTGGCACCCCGGTGCTCACTACGCATCTGCCGGCTAGAACCAGTTCCAGGGGCGCGCAGCCCCTGACCTGGGGAAAGTCCGGCAGGGGAGAGGGGTGTAACTACCCCCCTTCCTGGTCCCACCCCTAGGGCAGGACCTAGTCATGTACCCACCCCTTTCTTTAGGATAAAGGCCGGAGCGGGGACCCTTCCAAATTAGATCATCTTTGAATCAAGAACTACTTTCTACGAAAGGACATTCGAGACTCTTCTCAAGATTTCTCCCTTGTGGCTAAGGAGTAGTCACCCTGCACCCGCAGGAACCATCTAAGAACTCTGCGGTTTGCTGCAAGTCCTTCCTCAGGAATCCGACGACCCAGCTCAACGAGAACCGGCTTCCCTGGCACCTCTGACCTCTACCCACATCGTCAGCTCAGCTGAGATCTGTGGGTGCGACGAGACCTCGAGGGACCGGCCATCATCAAAACCTGCACGCTTTCTTAAACCAGCACGATCACCGAAGGAATCCTCTGGTGAGTGCTCTGGGGTCCGAGAAGCCCCGACCCTGAGCAGCTCCAGCACCGAAGTGCAGCCTCCCAGCATCTCCACGATCTGCGTGGGGCCCTTCTGCTTTTGCCGCTCAACACGTTGTCTGGTTACTAGCCGCTGGCTTGTGACCTTCTTGACGACATCCGACAACCAACGCTGCTGGTCTGGTTGCTCCAGACCGGCCTTTGCTCCCTTTTACGAGAGGAGCACCCCGGACCCTCCTGGTCCACTCAAGACGCCATTTTAGGCCCACCACGTGGCCCTGAAATCTGCCAAGGCTTGTTGCCCCAATCCTGGGCCCAGCGACGCCGACAGCATCAACCTTCGTGGGACAGCTCGCACCTCCATCCCGGTCGCCGACAACGCCTCCTGGTCCGTGAGACTGCAGAGCCTAGCGTCGCCCACTCACCTAGTCGAGGTGACGGCCATCCGGTGCCCTCCTGGTACCCTCTGACTACTGGCTAGTAGTACGAACTTGGTCCCCTCTGCTTTCAGGTATCAACGATCTCTGATCCAGGCTTGGATCTCTATGAACTATTCTTCACTGGTCGCCGGCCAGCAACTCCTTCCTTCCGGCTCCTGGCTCGTCAGCGAAGACCCCCGACGCCTGTAAGACTTGTGCAGCCGCAGCCCTTGTGGCTAGGTAACTCCGGCATTTCGGTGCCCGCATAGCCTCCTTACTTAAGGGTCCCGAGTCCCTCGCTTCCGACTTGCCTTATCGGGTCAGCCCGAGACCACTAAACTTTCCGTGCCCTCGGGCACTTGTATTGATTGTGCTCTTGAAGTATTTTCCTAAAAGTTTTGTTCTGTGCTTAGTACCCTGTCCTCATAAAGAGTACAGGGCTGTTGTGATTCTAATAAATATACTGTTTATCTTCATAACACTTGTGTGGTGTCCTTTCACTTGGTGTTCAAGGGGTATGTGATGGTATAACAGCTGGCTTAACACGCCCTCTAGAGTTTAGCCCGAAGACTGCTCGTATCCACGCTACTAGGATAGCTGGTCTAAGGTTGACTTACAACCAATCACTATAAGGGTCGTTTGGACCGATGCATAGTGGTCGCTAGAATAGTGAACACTGCATATCGGGCCAACTTCACACATTGGTGAGCAGCGGTTGGGATTTGAGCTTGCTGTTGTTTTACCACGCGTATCCTAAGAATATCTTGTGAAAGATCGCATAAGTACTTCAGGTACATATAACTTAGCTTAGAATACTCTGAGTTCTACTGAACCAGCTGTTGTAGCTCCTCAAGGCTTAGCACACCTTGGCTACAACTCTTAGCAAGGGATCAGTAGGTAAACACATAGTGTAGGTAGGTGCATCACTTATACCACACTAGAAGCAGCATGTCAGACAAAGGAGGAAACTCTGAGTCTCCCCTTGTGTCAGTCGACCTTCCACAGGTCACCTCCAGATATGCTGCACTTAGCTTCCAAGAGATGCGACAGATCTGTACATCTCGGAAGCTAAAACAGGGTGCAAACCCTACCATTCCGTTTCTGATTGGTCTCTTGGAGACTTATGATGCAAGGAGGGCGGGTAACACCGACCCTTCTCATCCAGAAGTGGATATGCCCCCCCTCGAGGGAACCCGAGGTGACCCTGACCTTATCCATCTCTCCGCAGAAGGTGAAGAGGAGGACGAGGAGCCAGAGACATCTGGGGACGAGGCAGACAAAGGTCCAGTCATAGTTAGCCAGCTAACCCAGGACAATTTAAGCCGGCACGAGAATGGTACCAGGAGACTCCTGGGGCCTCTCTCAGGCCAGCTTAACATTGGGAATGGACGAGTTAGGTCTCTGTCGAGAGGCTCTAATAGATCCGTTCGAACCAATGGCTCTCGAGGCTCTGCTCGAAGAGGGATGACATCCCCTCAGAGGAGAGTGTACGAAGCGAAGGAGCGGGAAGTCAATCTGCGGATTGAAAGGGAAGAACTTGCCCTAGCCAAAGAGAGACTCGCCTTTGCTAGAGAGCAAGAATTGAGTGGGACGATTCCCACTGGTGGCAGCATTCCCCCACGGGAACCCAGGAGTTTAGACACTAAGCACCTGAATAAGATAGTGCCCCCCTTTAAGCAAGGGGACAACGTCCACAAATGGATTACTGCTTTGGAGCGGGCCTGCACTGTACAGTGCGTCCCCCAGAGTCAGTGGGCAGCTATCTTGTGGCTCTCCTTTGAAGGTAAAGGTAGAGATAAGCTCCTCTCTAATAGAGTCGAGGATGCTAACAATTACCAGGTCCTGAAGAACACACTGATTGATGGGTTCGGCCTAACCACGGAGCAGTACAGGTTGCTGTTCAGGGATACCCATAAAACTCAGTCTCAGGACTGGTCTGATTTCATTGATTGTGCCACTAAGGCTTTGGAGGGCTGGTTGCTGGGCAGTAAGGTTACTGATTACACAGGATTGTATAATTTGATCATGCGAGAACAGATTTTAAACAATTGTCAGAACCAGTTGTTGCATCAGCACCTTGTCGACTCGGATCTGACCTCTCCCCAAGAATTGGGAAAGAAGGCAGACAGATGGGTCAGAACAAGGGTTAAGCAAAACCAGGGCCAGAACCAGGGTGGTCAGAAGAAAGCAGACCAGAAGGGTAAAGATTCGAAAGGGGAACAAACTGACCAGAAGTCTTCGACAGGTCCCCAACAACCCAAAGAGGGGGAGGGGTCAGGCTTCCCAGAAAAAGAAGAATCAAGAAGGCCAATCGAAAAGGTGGTGCCAATACTGTAAAAGTAAAACTCACTGGTTTAGTGAGTGCACCAAGAAAGGAGGGCAGACTCCTGCTACTGCAGCCCCTAAGGCACCTGTGTCCCCTAGTACAGCCAGCAGTAGTAGTGCGCCTCCCAAGGGACTAGTTGGGTTAACCTTGGGTTCTGAGGGGTGTGACAACTTAGTTGGTACGCTCACTCAGGCTGTCCTTTTCTGTACGGGGGATGTGGATATATCCCCTGATGTCAGTCCCAATACTTTGGGCAAATACCGACAGACGCCTTTAATTAATGGAAGAATGGCTCAGGCCTATAGGGACACGGGTGCCAGCGTCACCATGGTGACGCCTAACTTTGTGGACCCTGGACAGATCATGCCAGGTACAGATTTCCTGGTGACCAATGCCAGCAACGTCACTACCATTCATAGTTTGGCGATTGTTGCTTTCTCCTGGGGAGGGGTAAATGGCCAGAAAAAGGTTGTTGTTAGTTCAGACCTCCCAGTGGATTGTTTGTTGGGCAATAATTTGGAGTCATCGCAATGGTCAGAAGTGGAGCCAAGGACTCACATGGAGATGTTAGGCTTGCCAGCACATGCGTTTGCTGTGACCAGGTCACAGGTCAGACGATGCCCCACTGAACAGGTGCTGGATCATGGAACAACGGACCAGACAACTCCCAAGAAGAAGAGCAGTCGGGTTAAGGCAGCGCCTTCCCCCTTGCCCCAGGTCGAGGATCAAGTCTCAGAGGAGGCTGACCTCCAGGAATTGCGGGAAACTGAACCTAAAGAACTCAAACTTGATCAAGTGGAGTTTCTGGGCTCAGGGGGACCCACACGAGAAGACCTGGGGAAGGACCAGTTAGACTGCCCTTCCCTTGAACCCCTCAGACAGCAGGCTGCTGCTGAGGCTGCTGGGAACGCCACAGGTACCCACAGGGTAAACTGGGAAGATGGACTCCTGTACACTGAGGCAAGAGACCCCAAGCCTGGCATGACCAGGAGGCTGGTTATCCCCTTGTCTCAGCGTGGTTTCCTCCTTACCTTGGCCCACGAGATTCCCTTAGCAGAACACTTAGGCCAGACGAAGACGTGGGACAGGCTTGTCTCACACTTTCACTGGCCTCACATGAAGGAAGATACCAAGGAGTTTTGTCGCTCCTGTGTCACTTGCCAAGCCAGTGGTAAGTCAGGTGGCACGACAAAGGCCCCCCTTATATCAATGCCTGTGGTGGGGGTGCCCTTTGAACGTGTGGGGATTGACATTGACGGTCCAATGGAACCCCCAACAGCATCAGGGCACAAGTTTATACTGGTGGTAGTGGATCATGCCACCAGGTATCCTGAAGCTATTCCTCTTAGGACCACTACAGCCCCTGTGGTGGCAAGAGCCCTCGTTGGAGTATTCTCCAGAGTGGGCTTCCCTAAGGAGGTCGTCTCTGACAGAGGTGCAAACTTCATGTCGAGCTACTTAACTGCTATGTGGAAGGAATGTGGTGTCAACTACAAGTTCACTACACCCTATCATCCACAATGCAATGGGCTTGTTGAGCGATTCAACAGGACCCTGAAAGGGATGATTCATGGACTACCTGAAAAGCTCCGGCGTCGATGGGACGTCCTGATTCCCTGCCTTTTATTCGCTTACAGAGAGGTCCCACAGAAGGGGGTTGGCTACAGCCCTTTTGAACTTTTATACGGGCATCCTGTAAGAGGACCCCTGTGTTTGGTGAAGGAAGGATGGGAGAGACCTCTCAAAAAGCCTGCAACCAGCATAGTGGACTATGTGCTTGGTCTCCGCTCGCGGATGGCTGAGTACATGGAGAAGGCATCCGAAAACCTGAAGGCCAGCCAAGAACTCCAAAAAGTTTGGCATGACCAAAAGGCTGTCTTGACTGTTTATCAGCCCGGACAGAAGGTGTGGGTGTTGGAGCCAGTGGCCCCAGCAGCACTCAAGGACAAATGGTCCGGGCCCTACACCATCCTGGAGAAAAAGGGAGAGGTCACCTACCTGGTAGACCTTGGAACTCCCCGGAGCCCCCACAGGGTGCTCCATGTCAACAGGCTCAAAGCATATGTCGACAGGAAGGACATGAGTTTGCTCATGGCCATAGATGAGGGACAGGAGGAGGAGAGTGACCCTCTCCCCGACCTGCTCACTCAGAATCCTGACGATGGATCGGTAGACGGTGTTGTCTTTTGTGGCAGCCTCTCCGAACGTCAACAGGAGGATTGTAAACAGGTTCTTCAATCCTTCCGGCATATGTTCTCTCTAACACCCAGTCAGACCAATTGGTGTACCCATGAGGTTGACTCTGGTGACAGCTTGCCCGTCAAGAGTAAAATCTACAGGCAGCCCGATCACGTTAGAGACTGCATCAAAAGTGAAGTGCAGAAAATGTTGGAGCTGGGAGTCATTGAACCCTCGGATAGCCCTTGGGCTAGTCCCGTAGTTCTAGTGCCGAAACCTCACACCCCGGGGGCGGTAAGAAAGAGATGAGGTTCTGCATAGACTACAGGGGTCTCAATGCAGTCACTAAGACTGATGCCCACCCAATACCAAGGGCAGACGAGCTTATCGATAGATTGGCTTCGGCCAACTACTTAAGTACGTTTGACCTGACAGCTGGGTATTGGCAAATCAGGTTAGCTGAGGACGCCAAGCCTAAGACCGCATTTTCTACCCCTGGTGGGCATTATCAGTTCGTGGTGATGCCCTTTGGTTTGAAAAATGCACCTGCCACCTTCCAACGGTTGGTGAATCACGTTCTCACTGGGCTGGATGACTTCTGTGCGGCGTATCTAGACGATATCGCTGTCTTTAGCTCCACCTGGGAGGATCACCTGGTCCACCTGCGGAAAGTGTTAAAGGCTCTGCAAGCAGCAGGTCTCACTATCAAGGCTACCAAGTGCCAGATAGGGCAGACACAGGTTGTATACTTGGGCCACCTTGTCGGTGGAGGCCAAGTTCAACCACTGGAGAGCAAGATACAGTCAATCAGGGACTGGGCTCCTCCAACCACCCAGACTCAGGTTCGAGCTTTCTTGGGCCTGACTGGTTACTACCGAAAGTTCGTCAGAAATTACGGATCGATTGTGACTCCGCTTAATGAACTGACGAGTAAGAAAATGCCAAAAAAGGTTCAGTGGACAGCGAGCTGTCAAAAAGCATTCGATGACCTAAAACAAGCCATGTGCACTCAAGAGTCCAGACTACTCCAAACCATTCATTGTCCAAACAGATGCTTCTGAGTTGGGTGTGGGAGCTGTTCTATCTCAACTGAATTTTGATGGTAATGACCAGCCCATTGCTTTTATAAGCAGACGGCTGACCCCCAGAGAGAAAAATTGGTCAGCTATAGAGAGGGAGGCCTTCGCTGTGGTGTGGGCCCTGAAGAAACTGAGGCCATACTTGTTTGGCACTCATTTCAAGATTCAGACCGACCATAAGCCCCTCCTATGGCTAAATCAGATGAAGGGTGAAAACCCCAAACTGCTTAGGTGGTCTATTTCCCTACAGGGGATGGACTTCACAGTGGAGCATAGACCTGGCACTGATCATGGCAATTCAGATGGGCTCTCCAGGTATTTCCACTTAGAACAAGAAGACTCACCTGGTCAAGGTTAGTTTATTGTCCCAACGTTTAGGGGGGGGGGGGGGTCATGTAGGAGAGTAGGGTCTGCAATCCTATGATCACCCGGACTTTTTGCTTTTGTTTCACTGGTTTACAACTTTCTCGGGCTGTGGGCCTGCTAATCAGACCCACAGCCTAGCTGTTCTCTCACTAAATTGATGTGTGTACCTTAGGTGCATTACCCAATTGGAACTGGGCCACCTTGTCAGACCCTGTAACTCAGGGCATCGGTGTACCCAGGGCCTACCAGGGGCTGAAGCATGTATTATGCCACCCCTGGATGGCCATCTAAATCTGACACAACTGGCTGCACGACAGCTGGGGCAACGTGGCGTACTCGCCCGTTGCTGTAGGTATAGTATCCCTATATCTAACCCCCAAATGGACACCCGAGTTCCTATCAGTCACTCCTATGGCAGGCCTTGACAATCCTGAAGGCAGAGTGCGTGGAATCGTGTGAATTGGGCTCTGGCACGAGCCGAGCCAGGTTGCAGCTTGCGGAACCAAGACCCAATGGCTGTTCCATGATAACGCGTATCATATCGGTAACTTCGGTATAGCGTTATCAAGACATGTCGAGTAAGGTGTCATATGAATTGGGATGCTGCCCCCTCACCAATTCTGGCGACGAGGTTAGCATTCCGCCCTTCTATAGGGACACGACATGTACGTAACTGTGAACCCCGGTTAAAGTTAACTGAAGCCTCAGCTCCACAAAATGGACGCTGCCACCACAGACACAAGTCTGACCTCCTGCTGCTGGGAGTCCTTCCAGCGAGGAGAGCTTGGACAAAGGGTTTCCTGTCAGGGGCGGTGTTCGCACCATCCCAGACAGGGTTTTGTGTATTCTGGGTAGGTAGGGCTTTGCAAGAAGGTGACTGCGGAGTGGCACCCCGGTGCTCACTACGCATCTGCCGGCTAGAACCAGTTCCAGGGGCGCGCAGCCCCTGACCTGGGGAAAGTCCGGCAGGGGAGAGGGGTGTAACTACCCCCCTTCCTGGTCCCACCCCTAGGGCAGGACCTAGTCATGTACCCACCCCTTTCTTTAGGATAAAGGCCGGAGCGGGGACCCTTCCAAATTAGATCATCTTTGAATCAAGAACTACTTTCTACGAAAGGACATTCGAGGCTCTTCTCAAGATTTCTCCCTTGTGGCTAAGGAGTAGTCACCCTGCACCCGCAGGCACCATCTAAGAACCCTGCGGTTTGTTGCAAGTCCTTCGTCAGGAATCCGACGACCCAGCTCGACGAGAACCGGCTTCCCTGGCACCTCTGAGCTCTACCCGCATCGTCAGCTCAGCTGAGATCTGTGGGTGCGACGAGACCTCGAGGGACCGGCCATCATCAAAACCTGCACGCTTTCTTAAACCAGCACGATCACCGAAGGAATCCTCTGGTGAGTGCTCTGGGGTCCGAGAAGCCCCGACCCTGAGCAGCTCCAGCACCGAAGTGCAGCCTCCCAGCATCTCCACGATCTGCGTGGGGCCCTTCTGCTTTTGCCGCTCAACACGTTGTCTGGTTACTAGCCGCTGGCTTGTGACCTTCTTGACGACATCCGACAACCAACGGTGCTGGTCTGGTTGCTCCAGACCGGCCTTTGCTCCCTTTTACGAGAGGAGCACCCAGGACCCTCCTGGTCCACTCAAGACGCCATTTTAGGCCCACCACGTGGCCCTGAAATCTGCCAAGGCTTGTTGCCCCAATCCTGGGCCCAGCGACGCCGACAGCATCAACCTACGTGGGACAGCTCGCACCTCCATCCCGGTCGCCGACAACACCTCCTGGTCCGTGAGACTGCAGAGCCTAGCGTCGCCCACTCACCTAGTCGAGGTGACGGCCATCCGGTGCCCTCCTGGTACCCTCTGACTACTGGCTAGTAGTACGAACTTGGTCCCCTCTGCTTTCAGGTATCAACGATCTCTGATCCAGGCTTGGATCTCTATGAACTATTCTTCACTGGTCGCCGGCCAGCAACTCCTTCCTTCCGGCTCCTGGCTCGTCAGCGAAGACCCCCGACGCCTGTAAGACTTGTGCAGCCGCAGCCCTTGTGGCTAGGTAACTCCGGCATTTCGGTGCCCGCATAGCCTCCTTTCTTAAGGGTCCCGAGTCCCTCGCTTCCGACTTGCCTTATCGGGTCCGCCCGAGACCACTAAACTTTCCGTGCCCTCGGGCACTTGTATTGATTGTGCACTTGAAGTATTTTCCTAAGAGTTTTGTTCTGTGCTTAGTACCCTGTCCTCATAAAGAGTACAGGCCTGTTGTGATTCTAATAAATATATTGTTTATTTTCATAACACTTGTGTGGTGTCCTTTCACTTGGTGTTCAAGGGGTATGTGATGGTATAACAGCTGGCTTAACACGCCCTCTAGAGTTTAGCCCGAAGACTGCTCGTATCCACGCTACTAGGATAGCTGGTCTAAGGTTGACTTACAACCAATCACTATAAGGGTCGTTTGGACCGATGCATAGTGGTCGCTAGAATAGTGAACACTGCATATCGGGCCAACTTCTCACAATCAGTATTATACTATTATCAATCTGCAGATCGTGTTTTTGGAGGGCTTGTTGCAGTATATAGTCTCTGTCCCTGAAATGCAGAAGGCGGGCCACTATCGGTCTGGGAGGGTCTCCAGGTCTAGGCGGTCTTGCTGGGACCCTAGGGGGGCTATCCAGAGCATAGAAGGGTGACAGTCCCTCAGGGGCCACTTTTATTCTGAGCCAAACCTCCAAGAAGCTCACCATATTCCTGCCCTCTGTCTTCACCGGCACTCTGATAATTTGTATATTATTTCTGCGGAACCTTCCCTCACTATCTTCAGCTCTCACTTCAAGCACCATTACTTTAGTCTCCAATTCCGATTTCTGCAGCGTAGTCACCGCCTCTGGTAGCTCATCCAGTACTCCGTTTCTTAAGTTTCCAGTGATCCTCTTTTAAGAGGAATAAGTCTGTACCTATTGCATCAATTTTCACCTCCAGTACTTCCCTGGAGGCCGTGATCGCCTGCATGATATTAGCCAGCGTAGGTCTCAGGGGAACCGAGTTCTTTCCAGCTTCCAGCACTTCTTTGTCGTCGTCAGACTGGTTACCAGGGTGTCAGTGTTGAGGACAGCATATCCCCTTTTTTCTGGATTCCCCCCATCTTCCAGGCCAGTGTCGGATCTGCCACTTCTGACACCAGGTAATCCTCTGAAGAAAGAAGGCAATTCTGCTGCTCTGTGGTTGTTTGTCATGTTAAGTGTGCCTTAGTACCTGCACAGGTCAGTACTGTGTAAGGTATCAGGGTGCCCTGGGTCATAGAGCAGGCCTCACCAATGCCGCTTCAGTGACCACTAAAGGGACCAACCTTTGTGCTCTTGACCATGTTGAGCTTCGCAGTGAATGCTCATGAGAAGTTCCACTGCATGCGCCCAGATCTGCCACCACTTGAGTCGGTCCTGCAAGGTATTGGACCAACAAATTCTATAAAGATGATGATTAAAATCGAACTGAAAAAGTAGTTGTACAAGGGCAATTGTTTTGTTCATTGTGCCTTGAACTAATGTGTAAATAACTGTGCAGTGTTGGCAACTTATTTTGTTTATTGATATTGCGGTGCGGCCTCACTGTGCTTTAGCCAAACCCTTGTTGTTTTTTCCTCAACGGCAAATCTTCATACCTACAAAGTCTTCTTGAGAAACTGGAGGTGCCCTTTCCCAAATACAGTTTCCATTATCTATTTAGTACTTTTAAGATTGCAAAATAACAAACTGGGGGTGAGTGTTTTGATTTGCTCAAGCTCTCCGTCCATCATCCCCTTTTGTATCGCTTTGTTCGCCCTAAGTTGGCAGGGTATGCTCAGACATGGAGCCATCATTTCTCTGTAAATTAATGATGGGAGTCCTGCCCTCAATAGGGGAGGACAACATTCATTGTGACATGGCAGCCCCTTGGCAGATGGGCCACCAGATCAGAGGTTTACACCACCAGGGGCAGCATTGGCTCCACTGGTGTAAACATGGCCCTTAGGCCAACTCTGAACAGGGCAGGGGAATGGCACGTTTGGAAAGGTGAAAGTGCAGCAGGGTTATGATGATTCTCCCACGCCGTCAATCTCTAAGTGATTTCTTTAGTTTTCAACTTTGTCTTTGCTCCTTGTACTACAGCATGTGGTGTGTGTGTATATAGTGCTAAAGAAAATATCAAAAAGGATCGGATAAGCAGGAAGGGATTGTAGGACAGGCTGGAGGTAGTTTAGGCATATCTGATTGAGGTCAGAGGAAGAGAAACAGGGCTGCAACCCCTCCACCTCTACATGTACAAAATAAACAATTCTTCCTTCAACAAAACCCAAACATGTATATACATCCGTGTGCGCGCACACACATACATACGCCTGCCTACGAAAGTGCAAAATAAATGTCAACAACTCAGGCATTTGATATTGCATCTTATTGCTACCATTTTAATTTCAATTTTAAGCCTCCAACTCCTCAAGGGCAGATTCAAATCTCACCAGTTTGCCTTGTATCAAAATGACTATTCCCCCTGCTAAGATGCTTGTGAAACTTTGGCCTCTTTTATCTAAGAGATCGAGGTCATTCATGACTGTATTTTCCATCTTATTTCATCCTATCCCATTCAGAATCATTACAAGCCTTCATCCCTCGTATCCTAGTTCTCCCAAGGATTAAGGAAGAGGGGATATCTTCCTTGCTTACCGCCTGAAAGGCAGTCTCTCCAGATGATGTCTGTCCAGTCCAGACTTTGAAAATCTTTATCTTCGGTTGTTACACCTGCTTTCTAACTTCATCCTTCTAAGGAAGAGAGTTACGACTTGAAAAGGATGTTAGTCCTTCACAAGAAATAAGTCTGCAACATTCTCTGTGCTGGGAACCAAGTACCCAATTGTAGCACTTGACTCTGTCTGGCTAATGAAGCAGAGCAGTGCAAGGCCTATTCGGGAGGTGGTGGGGGCTAGTACCCCCAGTTTGCTAGTACGTGACAACCGCACTCAATAAGTCATTGTCCAGTTAGTGCTTTATCTCATAAATATTACTTTATTGCAAACACACTATTACATACTATGCATCATTTACAAATATATACCTGGGTCACTGTATGGAGCCGAATTATGGGGTCTGGGTAAAGTGGATCCACTGTGCAAGGCGGAAAACAAATTCATCAAAGATCTCCTTGCCATACCATCAAGTAGTCCGACTATCCCAGTGCTCATGGATGCTGGCTGTAAAGCAATAGGGGACCAGGCTCGCCTTCGACCCCTCTTGCTCTGGGCCCGTCTGTGGAGGGTACCGGAGCTAAAACCCTACGCTGACGGCCTCGCTGAGGTGATGCACTCCGACGGCTGGCACAGAATCAAATGGCTGAAGAACATCAAACACCTTCTAGGGGATCTAGGCTTGGACTTTTGTTGGGATAGCCACTCCGCTCCCCCGAAGGAGACCCTAAAAAGACTGTTCTGGGAGTGGGTCCGCATGAAGCGCAACAGTAATCAGCACCACTGCAAAGCCACCGCAGCTTTTCTGCTGATAAAAGATGTTGTTGCCTACGAGCCATACATGGACCTAATAACAATTGCCATGGACCGGTCCCTGTATATCAAATTTCGGCTGGGGCTGTTACCCTTGGCTGATCTCTGTTCCAGGTGGAATAACTCCCAGCCCTCTTCACGATACTGTGCTCTCTGTCCCGACAAACCAGAGACTGTGCCACATTTTCTCTTTGAATGCCCTGATTACGGCCGACCAAGAACACGCTGGCTCGGCCCTATCTGTAGAGAATTGGGTACTCGCCAGCACTCTGTTGCCCTTCGGATTCTTTTAACTGACACAGCCCCCCCGATTGTTTGTGCCGTTGCCAAGTTTTTAAAATGGGCCTGGTTGATTAGACTTAGAAGACAGTCCATATCAATTTAATCTTCTTTTAACTAATTTATGATGGTTTAATGTGTTTTAATGTTTTTACTTATTGTACAGTCATACTCTTTTCGACATGCTGTTTTAACTTTTTGTATCGCTTTTATGATATATGCATATCGAAATAAAGCAATCAACCAACCAACCAACAAATATATACAGTCAGGTAGATGGAAATACCTTTGGTGACGCATGCTGAACAGTTGGCACCCCAGGAAGCCATAACAATAAATCCAAGTACTCCTACACATAGGCATTGACACAATATCATAGTACAAGGGGGTATCATTATCAGTACGGAAGGCCTACTGGCTTTGACATGAGATGCATTCTTACATCAGTATTAACGTTTTCATGATGCGAAGTTCCTATACATGTTGGTACACCCAGGATTCGTTGTAGTAGAGTATGGTACTCATTTAGAGTTTGTCAGGTGGCCCACCAGACCGCCATGCCAGCGAGGTTAGGCACCTCTCCCCTGGTAGAATAGAGCCTGCCACACCTGGGAGCCCCACCAGGCAGGCAGAAATGTGTGTGCTGTAAGTGGACCTGCTGTTACCCTTGCCAAATGGGCACCATGTTTACTGCACCTTCTCAGCAGGGCGTTTTTTTTAAAGAGTATATTACAAATGTCTTTGACATACTGGGAATTTTCCCCCACCAACTGGGGATCATTTATTTTGTTTTCTGTTGGGAACCACCAGGCTTTCAGTGACACAGTCTCAAACAGGAAAACTATACCTTGGAATGACCACCCGAGGGAAGGCTTCTGACTTACATTGACTGATGGTTTCTGCCGTCGGAAACCTGGTCCTTCAAGCTTTTGTTTTTTGGAACTCGCTCTTTATTGAGTTTATTTATTGCAGAATATTGTTCCAGGAATATATTTTATATAGAGCTAAAATTATAAAAACTAAAACTTAAAACAAAATCCCCAGCCAACCAGACATTTACCTTTTTAGTCGTAACATAATAGGCATATAGTTTATACATAGAATGCACCCGAAAGGAGATCCACCGAAAACACCAGAACATTTCTGGACTCAGGTGAAGCATTGCTCTCCATTAGACAAGCACCTGATGGTACAATTTCACCAGTGTGCCCAGACCCGCATCAACCCAGGACATGAAACCCTTATGTTGTAGCGTCTATTAAAACTCATTAATGTTCCACAAGACATTCACGGGGCTGGTCCTCCCATTTAGCTGCAGTGGCCAACAAGACTTTATCCCAGTAGGTTATGACAGCAGCCTTACCTCCCTGGCTCTGTTGCACTCTGTAAGTAGCAACTCAACACATATCTTGCATATATAGGTTATCAACGTATTTAGTGACTGCCCTCAGACATTAAACACAAGGCTGGTGGCAATTTTAGAAGAACTCGAGCAGATCTGATGGGTTGTGGCTCTTTTACTTTGGTGATGGGGCATTGGCACGTGCGGGTTAGCTCAAGTCTGGCACCTGGCCTATGGGTAGACTGAGAGCGCCTCTGATTGGCAAGGCGGGCCATCGGCCGATGGGCCTCTGTCTGAGGCCAGTTAGCGGGCAGGTGTTTTGGTCTACTAAGGACTGGTGTACCCTGTGAAAAGCTGTTACAGCCTTCACACACATGACCCCATGCATGTGAAGTCAGGCCAGAGGGCTAATGTCAGGGGCAGAGTGACAGTGGGTTGCTCGACTGTCACAGCAGGAGGTGTGCCTGCCCTCTGGCTCCCTCCAGGTGTGACAGAGACTGCAAGGAGCTGCTGATGGGAAGCCATTAGCACTTACTATTTGGAGGTATATGGGTGCATCGTCTTCCTTATTCAATGTTGATACATGAAGAATAATTCAAGATCTTGGAATGTGATTTTAAGTTATCCTTTTATTCATGATTTTCATCATTTTTTCAAGATGTTGCAATATTCGGTATCTGATTATCGACAGCTGACACGTGTTTCACCCTTACATGGTCATCAGGATCAGGATCAGGGCTTCCTCAAGGCTTTTACAATTGATAATAGCAGTTCCTTTTTTTGTTTTTCTATTTCAGGTGTAACTCATATTTTCGCTTAGCTCTGTTAGTCGGAGGTAAAGATTTGGTTGCAGTCTGTTGCGCTGCTTCCTTGTCTACAATATCCCAGTTAGCAAATGGTTCTATTTATATTTATATTGTAAATATAAATACATATTTATTTAAAATATATATATATATATATATATATTTATATTGTAGATATATACTGTAAATATATTATATTTAAAATAATAAAATAAAATATATATTGTAAATATATAAATAAAATATATATTGAAAATACATTTATATTAATATTTATACTGTAGAGAAGGAAGCAGTGCAACAGACAATTAGACATCTATTTCAAGCATATTTCCCATTATGGATTTTTTGCCATTCACTGTGGACCTGATAGGTTTCAATTCCCACTTCTTCATGCTGGTTGATATGTAGGTTGGTGTGACGGAATTGATGTGTCAGTATAACTTGAATTAGTGTTCTGTTGAGGAGGTAAATGCTTAGCCAACTACGGGGCTTTGAGCACTGGTGTGTGAATGATGGTGCTAGCTGTGTCTCATAAGTACTGTTGTTGTACCGTGATGTGTGACAGTAGCTCTAACTGGATGTAGCATTGAGGTGGCAAATGCTTAGGCGACTGCATGAGCCATGTCCCAATGCATGATGTTGACAGGAACTGTGTCTAGCTTGTTCAGCTGACATAGCAAACAGTAGGAGTATAACAGGAGTTGGGTGTTATGTTGAGGTGGCAAATGCTTGGCAACCTCTAAAGGTTTGAGCCATGTTTTGCACATGTAGCTGGGGTTTGTGTTTAATGAGTGCTCTTTGTATGTCCTAGATGTTCTGCTCCTTAAAATGGTGCAGATGTAGGGTTTATCTGTGGGAGAGATGCACAAGGGGAGGCAGTGCTGGTCCAAGGCTCACAAGAACAAACAACAGTCATCTGTCTAAGCTTTGGACACCAAACAAGTAAGCATCCTGTCACAGTCTGCCCTCCACCCTAAATTTTGGTGCAGTGAAAACAAGGAAACCCATGTGTGGAACCAACCTGCCCAACAGAGGTGCCTGAACCTCCTACCCTCTGGAAGTGCAGTTTCTATGTCCGCCATGGCCGCAGTGAGCATCAAGGTGAGCTTTGCGGGTGGAAGGCTGATATGAAAATCCATATGTATGATGTATAGGGACTTGGATCAAGTGTCTCTCTATGACCCAGACTGGCCCACACAACTTGCAAAGGGTTTCTCCACCACTAATAAAATGGAGTGACGCGTTTGCTAATATGACCTTTGCCCCCCGCGCATCCTGTTAGTAAATTCAGTGAGCAGAACTTCCAATAGGAGCAGAGGTGAAGACAGGTGTTGCTGTCTTTATATTTTTGTCCATCTGTATTTCTGGGCGGAAGAGGAAAATGCGACCTATGACAGACACTTTTAATTCCTGGCTCAAACATCTCCTCTGCATCCTATGTTTCTACAGGGAATACAATTTTCTGTTTGGAATATTTCATGCCGAAGAAAATAAGGCATGGTGTTGCAGACCTTCAAGTATTGTATTTTTAACTCTTTAGAGCCAATTATTTGGGAAAATTCTAAATGTATTTTTGGGATTGTCAGCACAGCCCTGAAGTGTCAAGATTCTATGTTGGCGTAGCTCACCTAAGTGTGTTTGTTGCCAGTAATTATGTTAGAACTTTTTTAATTGAGGACTACACATACCATAATGCAAATAGAAATGAAAAACAAATGTATGAAATATTCACAGGTTTAGTTGGGAAACTTGTGAAGCTTGTAGCGCTTTAAGAAAGGTGTGGACCTTCAATGCGTTAGCATGTCCTGCGACTCCGGGGCTGTATGCAACCCCTGTGATCTTGCGTCACTGTCAAATGGTTGCAGTCGTGACATTTTAGCTACCAGCACTGTTCATGCTTTATGTTTTGAGTCCATACGTGCAGTGTTCAATGTGAAACTACAAGTCCTAGAATGCACAATGGTGTTAGTTAACAACTGTTACTAGTAACTAGTGTTACACCCAGCATGGAAAACTTGACACTATAATTTGGGCAAAATGACAGCAGTGGATGGCTGAGTGAAGAGACCCTTTGCTGCTGACAAATGTGGTGGTCAGAAGTTTATTTATTTCAAGAGTTTTATATAGCGCTGGCCAGACCAGAGGGTATCGGAGCGCTTTACAACATACGTGTCAGGAAATCACACAGTAATGCAGTATTATTCATTAAGTATTCATTCAGAAGCAGCAATAACATTTTAATCGATGACTGAGGTAACAGCTACAGGATTTTTTTTCTCGATTCTGCTGTGTTTTTTCAAGCGCTTCCGTCATCACATTTCAATATTGTAATGTATGTTAAGGGGCTAGTTAACTGCACCAGTTCTGCGGTGGGTTCTGACGAAAACAGAAGTACATTACTTTTGTTTCCACATGCATGCATGAAACATACATATTTTCAGAAGTATGAGGAACTAGAATCCATTTGTGTCCTTTAGGTAGTAGCAAGTAACTTCCCGATGTTGTTTTGAAATCCTGAGGTGAGCGGTTGCTTAAAAGATGGTGGAGGCACAAAGTTTTGGGTGTGACAAGAAGGTTTCATTTAGGAGATCATGGATTCTACGCAGGTGTGTAGCTGCACAGGCTGTTGGAGAGGTACTTAGGGGCCATGCCATGGGCTACCTTGAATGCAGGTGCAATTAACGCCTACCACCCAAGCCAGTTTTTTTATGGCTTTAGGGGCCTCGACCTGTCTTAATTGTCACACTAGTAGCAGTTTGATGGTTAGTAGTTTTATAGGTACTGTCATTGGCAGCACTGGTAGTGGCAATGGGGTGTGCTAGGTACAGTAGCCTCCTGACGAGGGCCCTTGCACCTATTTTTATACAAATTAAGCAGTCAGTAGGTTGTTAGAGAAGATATGGGTGTGGTGACGAAATTAGTTGTTCCTATTTCTTGAGAAGTAGGGAAGTAGAGACACTGGGGATGGTTGGAGAAAACAGAGGGGTCAGTAGTAGGGCTTTAAGTGGGCCGGGTGTTGAGGGGTCTGAGCACCGGCAGTTTTATTAAGGGGGGCTTGAAACGGGTCTCTATCGTGCTCTGTTTTGAGCCCTGGCACAGGCAGTCTGTTTTTTTCCCGGACTGCCGTGACGGCAGTTTGTTGTCACTGCAGTCTAGAAAAAAGTGCCAGGGCACAAACAGCCTGATAGAGACCTGTTTCGAGACAGCAGGCACATCGATGTGCGCTGCCCACACTGCTCACTTCTCACTAGTGAACACGTTACGGCATGACGTCATGCCAGGTGAGCGTTGTGGGGGAAGGCAAATCCTTTAAAGAGTCATTTTCTCTCTGGATTTCCCTTCTCTTTCTAAAACGCAAGAGCAGCAACATTGTGGTAGGGTCACCAGGGCTTTAATTGGAAGCTTTTTCAATATTATATGTAATAATCATAGTTGCAGCTTATTTATATTATGCAACAAATAACTATTGGCAAAGCCAATAGTCCTTACTTCTTGTTGTATCATATATCTAGATGCAATGACAGATACAGCAAAATACAAGTCGGTCGGCACACTATGCTAAACACAGATTGTTAGCGTAAGTGTTTTAAAGCCACGCCCCTAATTACACTGACCACGCCCCTTTGAGAGACCCCCCCCCCCCCGTTTTTTCATCCCACTTAAAGCCCTGGTCAGCAGTGATCTGTTTATGTAAAATACTGCAGATTTTAAACAAGTAGGCCAGGTGTCAGAGGTGCGGCACGTAGGCCAGCGTCAGACTAGAGGCGAGGAAGAACTGAACAGAGAGGTGGGAGAATGGAGGGCCTTGGACTTCAGAGCCAGAGGTTCATGTCCAGATGGAGCGCACGGACTGACAGCCTTTGTCACTAGAACGAGTTCCCTGCGACATGCTGTGACAAAGTGTGAGAAAGCTGGTGGATGAGGTAATGAAGGGGGCCAAAGGTCACAAGTGGAAATCATGGCAAGACAGACTCCTTTCGAGGGCTGCACATTGAGTGCCATAAATGTGGTAATAGTAGTATCTGTTATTTACAGTACTTAGAATCGGCAGAACTGTAGCAGGCAGCGTTCAATAAAAACATTGTATTTCTCTGTGATGCAGGAACAAACATAAACTCTCACTTGGCCTGTTCCATTACCTAAAGAAAATTTGGAGCGCCTAAAGGCGATTGAATTTTCAGAGAGTGCTACAAAAGAAAACACACCGGACGTGGGCCAATTTATAATGGCAGCAATGGAATGAAGGGGAGTCCTTCAGCTGCACAGCTGGCGGGGGGGCAGCGCACTGTGCGGGGGGGACCAGAAAGAGGAGCTGCATCTGAAGCAGTGAATGGGCGCCTTTCTTTGGTGGCGGGGGAGCTTGCAAAAGCCCCCCTCGCTTCCCGCAGCCCTCCTCGCCTTTGTGCGGGCCTCTCCTCGGAGCCTCGGCCAGGTAGGAGCTCTCCCTGGTGAACCGGGGTTAACGCTGCTCAAGCAGGAGTAGTGTTCGGCCTGGATCTTGAAAGCGCATGCGTGCAATCACACGCATGCGCACTAAATCGGCAGAAGAGTGGGGAGCTTAAAAATACATGCAGCCAAGACATGGAGTTTCCACGCATGCGCATAATTATGCGCATGCGTGGAAACGCCGGGGGTGTAAAGACAGATGGGGTGGGTCTATTGAGGTGTACTATCAATAGACCCACCCCATCTGTCTTTACACCCCCGGCGTTTCCACGCAAGAGAACAGCAGATCAGCACAGAAGAAGAGAACAGGGAGTTAGAGAAGGAGGTGGGGTGGAAGAGAACAGCAGATCAGCACGAGAGAAGAGAACAGGTAGTTAAAGAAGGAAGTGGGTGGATGAGAGCAGCAGATCCGCAGAAGTTAACAGGGAGTTAAAGAAGGTGGCGGGTGGAAGAGAGCAACAGATCAGCACAGGAGAAGAGAAGAGAACAGGGAGTTAGAGAAGGAGGTGAGGTGGAAGAGAGCAACAGATCAACACGGGAGAAGAAAACAGGGAGTTAGAGAAGGAGGCGGTGGAAGAGAACAGCAGATCAGCACGGGAGAAGATAACAGGGAGTTAGAGAAGGAGGTGAGGTGGAAGAGAGCAGCAGATTAGCACAGCAGAAGAGAACAGGGAGTTAAAGAAGGAGGTGCGGTGGAAGAGAGCAGAACAGCACAGTAGAAGAGAATAGGGAGGTAGAGAAGGAGGTGGGGTGGAAGAGAACAGCAGATCAGCACGAGAGAAGAGAACAGGTAGTTAAAGAAGGAAGTGGGTGGATGAGAGCAGCAGATCCGCAGAAGTTAACAGGGAGTTAAAGAAGGTGGCGGGTGGAAGAGAGCAACAGATCAGCACAGGAGAAGAGAAGAGAACAGGGAGTTAGAGAAGGAGGTGAGGTGGAAGAGAGCAGCAGATCAGAACAGGAGAAGAGAACAGGGAGTTAGAGAAAGAGGTGGGTGGAAGAGAGCAACAGAGCAACACAGGAGAAGAAAACAGGGAGTAAGAGAAGGAGGCGGTGGAAGAGAACAGCAGATTAGCACGGGAGAAGAGAACGGGGAGGTTGAGAAGGAGGTGGGGTGGAAGAGAACAGCAGATCAGCACGAGAGAAGACAACAGGTAGTTAAAGAAGGAGGTGGGTGGATGAGAGCAGCAGATCAGCACATGAGAAGAGAACAGGGAGTTAAAGAAGGGGGTGGAGTGGATGAGAACAGCAGATCGTCACGGGAGAAGAGAACCGGGAGTCACAGAAGGAGGCAGTGGAAATGAACAGCAGATCAGTACAGGAGTCTTGCCTTGCTTTGTGGGAGGGGTAGAGGGAACGAATTCCTATGCACGCGCCTACCTCATATGAACTGTATGCGATCCGCAGTGGGTAGACTTTAGAAAGCGGCTTTCTAGATTCTCGCCGAAAACAAAGCTTACGCATTGCTTCAGCGAGACCTAAAAATGTCGAGTTGGGTAGAGAGGAAGGGATAGTGAGGTGGGAGAGGTAGAAGGGGAGAGATCAAACGAGGGAAGTAAGAGAGAAAAGTATGTGATAGGAATGTAGAGCTTAAACAGAGGTGTCGCTAGAGAAGAAGAAGGAGATATGGAAGTAGTAGGAGAAGGAGAGATCGGTGGGGAGGGATATAGAAATATGAAACCTGGAGTTGGGTGGAAGAAAAAGAGAGTGAAAGAAAGAGATGGGAAAGAGAAACAGGCAAAGAATGGAGGAGGAAGGAGTGGAAGAGGGAGTGGGGACTGAGGTAGGAAGAAATACATGGATAAGGACTGAGAGATTATAGAGTGCAAGATAATGAATAATATAGAGAGAGAGATAGTGGAGGCAAAAGAATGAAAGAAGGGGTTTTCTCAGGTGGAGTTAGGTTCGAAAGAAAGAGACCAAAAGAAGGAAAAGGAGAGTGTAAAATAAAGAAGGAGGTGTGGGTTGAGTGAGAGAGAGGAACGCTTATAGAGATGTACAGACAGTTGACAGAGGGAAAGGGAGAAGGGGAGAACATCCCCATCGTGGAGAGGCCAATGGAACTAGAGAGAGGGAATTTTTCAGCAAGGAAGTAAGTGAAAGGTCTAGAGAAAATAGAGAGAGTACTAAACGAAGAGGAAGAGAGCAGGTTAAACAGGGAGAGGCTAAAGGAGAGTGGAAAACTAAGAGGGAAGAGCACAGAAACTAATTGGAGTGGATAGGATGGGCTAGAGAGAGAAGAGGGGTAAAGAAAGAGTTGGTGAGATGGTGTGAAACTGAATGATGGAGAAGGAGTAAGGGAAAATGTGTCAGCAAAAAAAAAAGGCGTAAAAAGGGTGAGAGAAGGTGGAGGAATGAGAAACCAAAGTGAGAGGGAGTGGGGATAAAGACATGTAGAGTGACACAAAAGAGAAAGAAAACAAGCATTTACAATGCAATGGTTTTGCCTTTGTTAAAGTTAGAGCTATTGGCATTGCTCTTGACATTATTTTTATTTATGTTTTTTTAACATAAATAAATGGCATTGTCGTTTACAATGCCACTAGCTTTATCTCTCGCAAATGACACACACACAGAGCCTCCCCCCACACACCCCCACACAGAGCCCCCCACACACAGCCACACAGAGCCCCCCACACACACAGCCACACAGAGCCCCCCACACACACAGCCACACAGAGCCCCCCACACACACAGCCACACAAAGCTTCCTACACACACAGCCACACAGAGCCCTCCACACACACCCACACAGCACAAGCAGGCAACAGGGGCACACGGAGGCACAGGCAGGCAACAGGGGCACACAGAGGCACAAGCAGACAACAGGGGCACACAGAGGCACAAGCAGGCAACAGGGGCACACACAACAGGGGCACGAAAACGGAGGCACAAGCAGGCAACAGAGGCACGAAAACGGAGGCACAAGCAGGCAACAGGGGCACACGGAGGCACAAGCAGGCAACAGGGGCACACGGAGGCACAAGCAGGCAACAGGGGCACACGGAGGCACAAGCAGGCAACATGGGCACACGGAGGCACAAGCAGGCAACAGGGTCATGAAAACAAGCACAAGCAGGCAAAAGGGTCACAAGCATGAATTGTAATTTAGACGGGGCTGAAGTGGAGAACGGTCAGTAGGGAAGTAGTGCGGCTGGTGCAGTGGTACCAGGCCGAAAGGTGAGAGAGGCTGTCTGCACCTCAGTTTGGACAGTTTCCACTACCTAACAGGGATTGGTGGGAGGGGGGGCGTACTTCTTGCTTGCTTTAGGGATGTTACTTCGGGGACGCAGTGCACGCTCCTGCCTGCTGCCGCCGGTACACAACAACAGGCAGGGAGAGGACAGGCTGGGAGAGGGCAGGGAGGAGACAGGCTGGGAGAGGGCATGCTGGGAGAGGGAGGGGACAAGCTGGGAGAGGGCAGGCTGGGAGAGGGCAGGGAGGGGACAGGCTGGGAGAGGGCAGGTTGGGAGAGGGCAGGTTGGGAGAGGGCAGGCTGGAAGTGGACAGGCTGGAAGTGGACAGGCTGGGAGAGGACAGGCTGGGAAAGGGCAGGCTGGAAGTGGACAGGCTGGGAAAGGGCAGGGAGGGGACCGGCTGGGAGAGAACAGGCTGGGAGTGGGCAGGCCGGGTGAGGACAGGCTGCGAGAAGACAGGCTGCGAGAGGACAGGCAGCGAGAGGACAGGCTGTGAGAGGACAGGCTGCGAGAGGACAGGCTGCGAGAGGACAGGCTAGGAGAGGGCAGGTTGGGAGAGGGCAGGTTGGGAGAGGGCAGGCTGGGAGAGGGCAGGCTGGGAGAGGACAGGCTGGAAGTGGACAGGCTGGGAAAGGACAGGCTGGGAAAGGGCAGGGAGGGGACAGGCTGGGAGAGAACAGGCTGGGAGTGGGCAGGCCGGGAGAGGACAGGCTGCAAGAGGACAGGCTGCGAGAGGACAGGCTGCGAGAGGACAGGCTGCGAGAGGACAGGCTGCGAGAGGGCAGGCTGGGAGAGGGCAGGCTGGGAGAGGCAGGCTGGGAGAGGGCAGCAAGCAGCTGGCCTGGGAAAACAGCACAGGGATCCTTGAAACCAACGCCCGTACTTCATAACTGTAACCAGTCCCTATAAGACCAGGGAAGCAGTGCTTGGATCCCTGAAACGCCCTCCTCCCATTAACCTCTCCAACATTCCACCATTCTTCTTATTACTTGTCTTGTTTGTGTGCTTGCTTCAGTTTATTGTAAGGCTGGTATCGCTGCTACTTTATAAAGCCCATCTGTATCTCTTGGTGCCATGCACAACATAAAACTCATAATAAATAAGGGTCCAATTATCAGAGAGTGCAGTACAACATGGTTTTTACTCACATTTTTAGGACTGCATCCCTTTAATCACTATAATTTTACATTTGTTAAACACTGTGTGCAAAACATTGCAAAATGCACCAATGCCACAAAAAATCAGGCCAGCGTGCATTATGCCTCGTTTACTACGCCAAGCCTTTAATCAGGTGCAAAATCTCATTGGAAACCCAGTGCAAATGTAATTGAGCATGGGAGTTTTGTGCCCAATATTCCCACTGGCCATTAAACGAGCCTCTTGGATTTCTTGTCCACGTTGTATATATTGTGTTGAGTCAGATAATAAAACGACGAACAGTGTAAACTAACTCTGGCTAATATAATCCAAGCAGTTTTTTACAGATAATTTCACCATTTTATGGGCGCCCGGGTCAGCAGTTCATCGGTGTTTCCATCCACGTGCCAATAATATATATAATAAAAATAACGCATGCAGCAGAACGCACAGCACCTTTCATTGTACGTGAGACTAAAACCATGACAGCAGGTAGTGAATGCAAGACGCACACTCTGGCATGTGACCTCATTGCATGTATTGTGGTCACGTCCTTAACTCATTAGCCCCCTGCTTGTGAGGTAATTAAACATTTCTACCTACAAGAAATTGAACCCAAGACGCACACATTGGCGCAAGGCCCGTTCATATACCGTGCACACATCCCTACCTCATTAGCGCACGCTGGTGAGGTAATTATCCGTTCAAGGAAGGAATGTTTTATACACGCATGCATGATTGCGTATTTTACTTTTTCATGCTGGGCCACTGAACAGTAAGCACATTTGAGCATCGCCCTGGGGGTGGTTAATTATTTCACTGACGGTCGGGGACGGTAAGGTCTTCAGCGGGAGGGGGCGGGAACGGCCACACACTGACAGCGGAGGGGGGGGGGAGCGGGAACAGACACACACGGACATAAGGCAAAAACAAAGCACTCACGCAAGCAGGAAGGCGGGTGCCGGCTCAATGCCGGACCAGATTCGGGGCGTTCCCGAGGGCTTTTGGCTGACGTAGCGTGACGTAGCCAAAAGCCAAAAAATCTCGGGAACGCCCCCGAATCTGGTCCGGCATTGATGGACAGGCCCGTCTTCCAATGGCTAGCCTCCATTTATGGAGCTAGCCAATGAAAGATGGGGGCGTTCCTGTCTCCCGTACTATTCTCATTAGGTTTTCGCCTGCGCGAAAAAGATGCGCAGAGCGCATCTTTTCGCCAGGCAAAACCTAAAAAACAGAGACATTTTGTATAAGTAAAAGTGGAGAGGTTTCATTATAATTTGACTAAGAGTACAAATAAACTGATAGCAGCATGTAATTCAAAGTGCGGAAGCGTTCCTTGTACAGAGATGTACCGTGAATAATTGTTTCTCAGTGGCTAAAGTGGAATTAGTGAGCACACGCACCGGGCGTGCAGACAGACAAGGCAGCAGTGAGTATGAACTAGAAACAAAGTGCTCAGTAAATGATTAGGAGGAAAGGTGCGAGGGGTAAGCAGGGAAAGGAGGGACGCAGGGAGGGGTGGGGTGAGAGATCATGAGTCTGAGTGTGAGGACTGTAAAAAATAATGAAAGCAGTCCGTCAGTATATGGGCTATGTAACCAATGGTTCTATTTCTCCAACTTTAAAATTAAAATCACCTAATATTATTAATTAGGGTGCTTTCATTTCCAATGTAGATGCCTGCGAACAAATTGATAGCAGAAATTAGTAGCTGTCCGAGGTGGGAGATAAACCGAGCCCCACACACACACAGCGCCCCACACACACACAGGGTCCTGCACACACACACAGAGCCCCCCCACACACACACAGAGCCCCCCACACACACACAGAACCCCCCCCCACACACACACACACACAGACACAGAGCCACACACACACAGAGAGCTACACACACACACACGCACAGAGCCACACACACACACAGAGCCACACACACACACACAGGGCCACACACACAGAGAGCTACACACACACACACACACACAGGGCCACATTCACACAGAGAGCCACACACACACACACAGAGAGCCACACACACACACACATAGAGAGCCACACACACACACACACAGAGCCACACACACACACACACACACACAGAGCCACACACAGAGAGAGAGCCACACACACACAGAGAGCCACGCAGAGAGCTACACACACACAGAGCCAGACACACACACAGAGCCAGACACGCACACAGAGCCACACACACACAGAGCCACACACACACACAGAGCCAGACACACACACAGAGCCACACACACACAGAGCCACACACACACACACAGAGGATCAGCCCCTTAAGGGCGCAGGAGGAGCAGGGACAGCAGCACACACGGGCTGGGGACTGACAATACAACCCTTGTAGGCGACTGATCTTCTACTTTTGTGTGAAGTTCAAAGAGGCCATGAGTATTCTCCAGTGGCCAATCCAACAATCATCATGCTTATACAAGTCTGATAGAACAGCTCTATAAAAGAACATTAATTCACAATACAGAACGAAATACAAAATGCAGCTTTCTCCACCATTATAAACGGTCAGGCCTCTGTTCCATCATGTGTGTATAATGCTGGCACCTCAGTCCACTTTTAGCAACAAATGTCACAATAGTTTCTACTTGCTCTCTCCTCAACTTCAATATCCCAATGACAGCCTTTAGTGGCTGATAACACTGCTACAATGAAAATGAAAAAATACACGCTATGCTTGTTCAAATTTATTTTGCAAAACCTCAGCAAAGTACAGTCTCATTAAAACAAACACGGGCAAAGTCAATAGGTCTCACCTTTAAAATGGTGGTGCAGAGCCATTGGTTTGTTATTGCATATTTGCTATGGCATATTAGATAATGAAAAATATGTTGAGGGGAGTTGCCATTTTGGTCTGTAAACTGTACATATATGTGCTCCTGACACTATTTACTGACAGCAGGAATGCAGAGCTGAAAGTCCTGCTTGTGTGAAGGGTCGGCAGACAGTGTTACAGCCAACAGTGCGCATTCTGCATTGGCAGCGCCCAGGCTGGCAGAGCACTTGGGGGCCTTCATAGATGGGAGTGCCATACGGCCGCAGAAAGAATGCAGCGCTATAGTTAAAAATGTGGACAGATTGCAATTCTGTCCTCGTGGCTGAAAGCAGTGCAGTGTTGGTAGTGAAGAAAGGTCAGCAGTCATAAGGATTTCACTGCGCTGGACAATCGGTAAGCAGGACTGAAAATGCAGAGGCAGACAGAGTTCCATCTTGCCTACAGGATAAAAGACAGTGCGGGGTTAGAGTGCACTAGGTTAGCTGACATGCAGTTGCTGCAGGGCTAACAAGCAATATACATGGATGGTTAGTGTGCAGACCACTAAGAGTTAAGAGTTGTATAATCTAGTAATAAGAAATGAGGCAAACTTGGGACAAGACAGGTTAAAATTCCTCAACATCTCAAACAATGAAACGATATAAGGGGGAGGCGAGAGCGGGACGGAGGAGGGCTCCGGGCAGAGGGAAGGGGGAGGTGAGAGCGGGACGGGCTACAAAGACCTCCCGAGTCCATATGAGGGGGTGAGGGTGAGGGGGGGGTGAGGGTGAGGGTGAGGGTGAGGGTGTGAGGGTGACAGGGTGTGTCAGGGTGAGCGGGTGAGGGTAAGGGTGTGTGAGGGTGAGGAGGGTGAGGGGGTGTGAGGGTGAGTGAGGGTGAAGGGGTTGTGAGGGGGGGTGAGGGTGTGAGGGTGAGTGAGGGTGTGTGAGGGTGAGGGGGTGTGAGGGTGAGGGCGTGTGAGGGTGGGTGAGGATGGGTGAGGGTGTGAGGGAGGGTGAGGGTGTGAGGGTGAGTGGATGTGAGGGTGTGTGATGGTGAGGAGGGGTGACCAGAGACAGACAGAGGCCACTGGAGACAGTCAGAGAGCAGCCTAGACAGACAGAGGGCGGCAGAGAGAGGGGCGAGCAGGGACAGAGAGAGGTCACTGAAGACAGTCAGAGAGCAGCCTAGGTGTGGCAGAGAGAGAGACCGGGTTGCGTCACTGGAGACAGCCAGAGAGCAGGCGAGATGCAGAGAAAGGGAAACAGCAGCAGGGGCAGCAAGAGGGATGGAGGATTGCAAGGACAGAGGGCAGCAGAGAGAGAGCGGGAGATGCAGAGACAGAGGACAGACGACAGGGAGGCAAACAGGGGGAGGAGAGCAGAGACAGAGATAGACCAGAAAGATAGAGTGAGAATTTTGCAGAAAGAGAACAATTTCAACGTAACGGGATGCTTTAGCACAGAGAAATATTTATGCATTTTTTCAATCTTTAGATTTAACATCATTCTATATACCGATATATTTAGTATATGAAAAGCAGAATAGATTCTGGTGTAGTCACTGACATGGTCTGCATAATTAATCCAGAGCTGAAGGGAAATAGAAGACTACACGAAGGAAGGGCGCAATGGCACTATAAGTGTGATTATGTCAGCTATGCCAGCAACATTAGCACATTTCTCAAAGTTGTGAAAAAGTGGCAGTCTCGATTCGTTCTGTTTAGGGCTCTGGGAAACGTTCGCTGTAATCTTGAAGGATGTGTATGGAATCCGTGAAAGAACGAGACACGGCCTGGCGGCCGTAAAAGTGAAAGTACGGCCGGCCGGCCGTGAATAATTAGGGGAGGAGAAATGCCTGAGGCAGAGCGCACGCTGGGGGAAGCTGTGGGAGGGAAGCAGAAGGCTTTGATGTGCACGCGCTTTTCACGGGCACTGTATGAAATCGCCAGATAGTTAAGCTCTGGTTAAGCCCCAATATCTCTCGCCAGCAATGCGCAAGCGCATTAGCAGGCGAGCCCTAAAAAGCACTATGGTGTCATATTCACAGTACAATACCATATATAAGTGCTAATAGCTTAACTGTAGTGCATGAGACCATGGGACACAGCGGTATACACCGTTAGTGAACAGGTATGACGCTTATTAACCACTGACTTCTGTAGGAGCCAGATAGAAATCCTTACAATAGTGAACACTGTGTTACGCTACCTGCAGTGAAGCACCCTATCGGACAGGAAGGAGTACGGCTCCATTCAAAATTGCTTCTTGACATCACGTAAACAGAACAAGTATTCTGACGCAGCAATGAATTTATCACTTCTTTGGTATAGAGGACAGTGCGTAGAAAAATAAATTTACACTGAAGAATATTACCGTCCAAAATATTTGCATCAACAGACACAATGGTAAACGTAAACTTCCTATCCACCGCTAAAAAGGCAACATCATTTGTACAAAAGACCAGCACCCAGACCGAAGGTGTAAGGACGGGTATCTCTGTAGGAGAGGATGTGGCATAATGGCCAGAACTGCCGACTTTGGAACTGGGGAACTGGGTTAAAACCTTGGAGTCAGCTCAACATGCTGTAATTCTGGGCAAATAAAGTAATCTCCCTAGTGCCTAAAAAAACAAAAACAAATGTAATGTAATGTAATGTAACATGCTCATATAAAGTGCTTCAATACATTCACATTGATTTTAGTGAAGAGGAAGGGTTTGGGTGAAACCACAGGGAGCGGGGGAGGGTAGATTGCAGGTGCATGTACTCTTATGTAGAAAATAAAAAAAGAGTACTTGCAGCTAGTAGAAGGGCACTGGCAACAGGAAGCAGTACTTGGTCTATGCTCCATGGGATGGATTAAGCCTCCAAAGCCCAGGAGGTAGCCGGAGGTTAGAAGGAGCCACTGATCAATTGGAAGACAGGAAATAAGAGTGACATAGGAGCCAACCAATGTTTACTAAAGGTAAGTAATGGGTGGGGTCTAAGCTCCTTGTAAAAAGAAAATCCCATTACAAGAGATTTCGCATGCACAACACAAGTGCAGTGCAATCTAACCCTAAAAATGAATACAGATGATTGCATATAAAGTTCTACTTAAGACACATGTCCGGGTCTTTGAAGTATCTTAAAATGTGATTAGATGGCTGGTAGTTTACTCTGGGAAAGGTTGAAACTCTATTTGATGGGGGTCTGCCGTGTTCACCCAAGTGTGGAACCAGGGCCGGACTGGGAACCAAAACCGGCCCTGGCAAAGTGCTCGGCCGCACCCCCTCCCAACTCGGGGGGGTTGGAGGCGCCGCCGAGCGCTTTGCTAGGGCCGGTTTTCGGTCGATTTTGTTGCAGGGCCGATTGCTGCAAAAACAGCCCTGTAACAAAATCGGCCCCCAGGGGCTCAAAACCGGCCCCCACCCTTGCGGCGCACCGGGGGATTGCCCGGTGCCCGCTATGCCAGTCCGGGCCTGTGTGGAACCTAGTTTTAATGGCACACTCACCAAGTACAGCAAAGCTGGAGTACATTACGTGATCCCTATGTGCATTAGCCAGTCTTACATGGTCCACAGCTATTAGCATGCAACTTGAACATAACACATGTTTTCTCCTGTGTTTCTATGGGATTTCCAAGACAATACTGACAGGGATCATATAACAATCAAAAAAGAAGAAAAAGGATGGGAATAAAAATGTATGCAATGTACAGAATAAACAACTAACCACTGTCCTGCAGCTTGGGCTTTTAAAGATTTATATATGTGTGTATTGTAATTAGATGGCCGTCACAGTGTAGTAGACGTACTGTGAGGAATCAAATATGGAGAGGTTTCCCAAGAAAACCTCAAAGACAATAATGGTTGAATCTCTAAAATGCTTGGCCACAAAGCGTGGCTATACTAATTCTATTTGAGGATACACGACATTTAGGATTTAGGAACCTGCGATACTGATAGAACTCTTATTACAAATAAACCTACTTGGAGGCTAAAGAGCTGGTCCCGGCATTGCATTGATTGAAAGAAAACACGATTGTACACTGCATGTTTACTCGCATGTAGTGTTGGCGTTAGGGTGCTCTGAGTGAGTGAGAAGTCAACTTCTGTGCTGGCCATGGACAGAAAACTACAGCAGGGTGCAAATCGACCTCAACATTTTACCCAGAGAGACACTGGCATTTAGCATATTGTTTTGGGAACCAAAGCCACCACTGTTGTGAGGTCCAGAAAGCTTTGCAGATTCTCCATAACTACTGGGCCCAATTTTTTGTGCACGTTACTTCCTTGGTGTGGATTGGATGCATTTTTCTGTGAATCGCCACAGTTATCATTAGTAAAAAGTACCTCACCTGGCTACGTCCTTGTGTTTCCCTCTTAGGAAAGTAGAGTAGACAAATGAAGAGAAACAAAAGGTGCATGCATAATCCCATGTAGGTAACAGCAGGCTGTGCAGTGATATGCAAGTGCCATTAGCACAGCCAAAGTCACTGATCTTTAGACTGAGACAGTAGTTTAACACCTGCCTGGAAAAGGGACATAGTCCTACAGGGCCCTGACATTAAGGGTGAGTGCTTTACTCAGTGTCAGACCTAGGAGATTGGGACTATTTCTCAGAATTATGGCGATTGAGTTTCACTTATTTCTGCTTGTAGTTGCATGGTGTTTTGTTTTAAGGAGACAAACGTGCAGACAGCAGTATTAATCAGTTGTCTGGTAGGAGTGTGCTATTTCTCTATCCTGTAGCAATCCAAATACCAATTGATCAGGGGAGAATGAATCACTTGTCCTGTTTTTACCAGGATCTGGGGTTCTTCCACTCTAAAAAAACCATATTCGCATATTACTCGTAGTAGCGGTATATCTTGGTTGTCCGCTTTTGTTTCTTATGTGAAAAGCATCATTGGGTCTTATCTGTGTTTTCCTCCACCAGGAGGGAGACCAACTGGTTATTCGCAGTAGTGAACAGGGATGGTGATCAGGAGTGGCGAGGGTGAGAGTGGAGTGAACTTAAAATTGCCTCCTTGCCACTGGTTCAAATTTATTTAGTCAGGGATGGGGCAAGATTAAAAAGAATTGCTGTGCGTGAATAGAAGGGCTGCTGATCTATAGCACCTGTGTCAAGAAATGGGTGGTCGAGCGGTCACCAAGTTTCAGCCCTATGGGTACAAAGTCGGGTCAGAGGGCTTTCTTCAGGACCGGATTGGCAAGTCACTATTACGTGTCCTGCATAGGTATGCAATTACACTTAGGACGTCAAGAAGTGCGCTGTAGTGTTTTGGATCAGTTGTACCTATAACTCTTAATTTAGGGCTCAGTGGCTCCCTCGGAGGGCGTGCGGAGCAAGCATACTTCTACAGTGAGAAGTCTTGCTTGCTGCCCGTGTTATCATCGTCTGACGTGCTCCGGTGGGGCGGGACAGAATTGGAGGCATTATGTACCCTGATTAGCATATGGGCATAGAAGAGAGACTTTCTCTACAGGCAGTTCACGTTTGTAAAGACTGAAGAGTGTCACCCTAAGCGCTGTCATTAATGTGGATTGCGCAGTGAAATTGAAATACATTATTTGGAATTGGGGTGATTTCTGGAATAAAGCAGGTTTTGGTGGCGTTATGCTCCCTGAATTGTATGTGGGCATAGTAGAGGGACTACCTCTACAGACAAGGCACATTTGTGAGGTTAGGAATAAATGGTTTAGAATTGAGGTGATTCCTAGGATAATATTCATAAACAGTCTGGCTGATCAGGCTGAATGTTAATGTATGGTAATGTTCTTGTTGTGAAGGGGTTTTATGGAACGCTCCAAGTTCTTGAGTGGGAGACCTGTCATTTGTTGTTGTCCTTGTCAGGTGCATTTTGTGTTTATGTTTAAATTCAAATACCTGCAGGGGACCTTGCCAGGAGTGAGGATTGGCATGGCTTATCAACTTGGAGAAATGTTTGTCTGCCTCACAAAAAAGAATGATGAAAATCATGCAAACGGGGCCATGATATTGTTCCGCTAATGGGTATTTTGAAAGTGGTTTAAGCCAAAACATGTAACCATCCTGCCTTGAGCAGTCGCAATTACAGCAGGGGATATAAGAAAAATGCAATTTAAAATAAATAACAGAAACAAAAACAGATTCAATGGTTGACGTAAATTCCAATCCGCAGCCGAAAAGGCAACAGCATTGGTACAAAACACCAGCGTCCAGCCCAGATAGGACGGTGTAGAACGGTTTCTCCGTGGGAGAAGATGTGACATTACGCCCGAGCTGCTGACTTTGGAACAGGGGTTCGAGTCTCGATGTCAGCTCGTCATACTGTGATTCTGGCAAAACAAAGTAATCATCCCAGTGCCTAAAATATATATATATATTCCTGACACCTTCGGGTAAAGTCCACGCGAGATAAAAACGCATACATAAAAAATATAAACCGAAGCACGCATGCGCAAAGTGAGTGACACGAGTAGGGTGTGCACAGCCAGACGGGGGAGCACGAATATACAGGCAGAACCTGCATGAATCGGCACCCCACTGACGTAGGGGGTGTACAAAACGACGGGGGTGCGAATTTAGTTAGAACACCGGAGCCCCGGGGATCCACTGCTGAGCCCCGAGAGAGAAGCGCCGCAGGTGAGGAGGGGAGGGAGGGGCTCCATGTGCGGGCCTCGACGCCATAGAGCTGGGGAGGGTGCGGGGGCCCTGGAGGGGGCGGCCGCGAGAAGCGGGAGAGGCAGCAGGGCAACAGGGAAAACCGAGGCCAGTCTCTGGCTCGGCTCTGGCCCTGCTCTGGCCCGAGCCCGGTGCCTGGCTCGGCTCCCCAAGCGAAAATGAATCTCTCTCCCTCCTTAAATTGCCTCTGTTCAATAGAAGGTAATGAGGGGGAAATACATTCTCCTTAATATTATTTATAGATCTCCCTCTTTTAAAATGTTGCCATGGAGTCATCAGGGAACTAAGAGGGAAGACCCGTGCCACGTCAGCCTTGTATGTGGACCAGGTCGATATCAGCCACATTCAGGTCCATGAAATCAAAGACAGGTTGTTATACAGGGGCATCCTGAACTCACGTCTTTGAAGACACTTTAATCCATAATTATGGAGTAAAGGGAGCTTTGGTGAATTTAAATAAGTGCCTAAGTTCACACAATGTTAGCTGGGAAGCTGCGATTTGTCCAGTATTTCTGGTTTCACCGTGTAAAAATCGGCCACTAAGTGAGTATTTATTCGTTTTTCCTTTTTAATGTTAAGGACTTGTTTTTTTTACCTTTTTCTGCACTTACCCGAAGTTATTCGAGTACTTTACCCTCCACTAGTTACTTTTTACACAAGGTCACATTCATTTATTTCAGATTAAAGTATTTGCCCGGAGTCACGGGATGTCGAGCTGATGCCAAGAGTCGCACCTGGTTCCCAAGTTTCAAAGTCACGTTCAGAGTAGAGCAAGAATGGCAGCAGAAACCGGCTCCCTCTGGGCCTGAGGTTCCAACAGAACCTCGAGCCGAGCCAGAGCCGGGCTCGGGCTCTCAGTGGACGCCCACCTCCGTGTTTAACTTGAAACAGTGACAGCTGCTGAAGAGTACAGCAGATGTATAGCAGATACTTGAGAGTCCAAACCTCTGCCTAATCCTTAATTTATGTGTGGGTCAAGTGGTGTTTGCATGTTCAACACGACTATAACTTATTTGTGTGAACTGTCAAGTTTCTGACAAAACCTATACAATTTGTTTAACAATGACAACTATTGTGACAGGTAGAGCAGTATCCATTACACTTTTTATCCTGGAACATTAATATTTATTTACTTTCAGTACATCTCCGTCACGATCATAAAGTGCTTATTCTATTGTTTTTGCCAAAATAATGCTGTACAGGAAGAACATCGGCCAAGATATGGGCAAGTGGACAGGTTACTGATGATAGTAGAGGGAGACGTCCTTTGAAACCTGGATTCTCCATTTGATTCAGTTGTGTGATTCTAGACAAAATCCACTCTCTGATTCTCAGCGGGTGCCCAGAAGTGAGAGCTCATTTGAGCAGAGAGCATGTGCAAGAAGGAATCTCCATTAGGACACTTTAGAAAACTGTTAGTATTTGTTTTACACGTTAATTTACCAAACTAAATTATTTCCTATTTTCTGAGAGAGATAGAGACACTGCTTTCTGCACACTAGTCCTATATAACCCTTTTTGGCATTGTTTCGGCATGTCAAATGCCAGTACAGAGTTTTAAGTGGTTCATATCCGGGGGTGGGAAATAATTTGACAAGTGTTACTTCGATATTGAAATTAAAGTTATCATTTTATCATAGCTCCTTTAACGTTATTATAGATCTATTAACCCGTCAACAATGCTCCTCGTACTTTTCTAAATTTGCAAAGAAGCAATTATTCCCCATGAGTCTCATGGGTTACTGACAGATATTAGATTAGGGGAATAACTGCCCAGTAGTAATGCACTTCAGTGATCTTTACCATCCAGATGTTCATTTCAGGCCGCATGCTGCCAGTGCAGTGCAGATTAGCTACATAGAGATCTGGGGTTCAATTGTCAGATGATGAATTCTCCCAAAATCTTCCACATGTTTCCACAATTCAACCATTTTGTGACCGAGGTCAGTTGGGGACACAGCAGTGCAGTGGCGGCTGGTGGAATTTGAAAGTGGTGCGGCGTAAAACCAGTGAATGTCTTGTAGTGCAAGTGAAGCTGATGTTTATGAGGGTATGTTTTGGGGAGCCGGAGGCTCTGCACCCCAACAGTCCACGACGCTGCCTTTCAAAGAGGCCCAGCTGTAGCTCTTTCTCTGCATTAATGCTGTAAACAGAATACATGAGGCTCAGAAGCATGTGCGGTGTATTCTGTTTAGAGCACAAGACCATCTTGCAAATGCAGCATCCCCTCCCTTTCCAAGTCGGCACAGTGTGAAGACTTGGAAAGGGAGGAGTGGTAAAAGGCAGCTGATATAGGACAAGCGGCTTCGGGAGTACAGGGTTGATGCTGTATACACCCAGTGCTGACAAGCGGCTTCGGGAGTACAGGGTGGATGCTGTATACACCCAGTGCTGACAAGCGGCTTCGGGAGTACAGGGTTGATGCTGTAGACACCCAGAGCTGACAAGCGGCTTCGGGAGTACAGGGTGGATGCTGTATACACCCAGTGCTGACAAGCGGCTTCGGGAGTACAGGGTTGATGCTGTATACACCCAGTGCTGACAAGCGGCTTCGGGAGTACAGGGTTGATGCTGTATACACCCAGTGCTGACAAGCGGCTTCGGGAGTACAGGGTTGATGCTGTATACACCCAGTGCTGACAAGCGGCTTCGGGAGTACAGGGTTGATGCTGTAGACACCCAGAGCTGACAAGCAGCTTCGGGAGTACAGGGTTGATGCTGTATACACCCAGAGCTGACAAGCGGCTTCGGGAGTACAGGGTTGATGCTGTATACACCCAGTGCTGACAAGCGGCTTCGGGAGTACAGGATTGATGCTGTATACACCCAGAGCTGACAAGCTGCTTCGGGAGTACAGGGTTGATGCTGTATACACCCAGAGCTGACAAGCTGCTTCGGGAGTACAGGGTTGATGCTGTATACACCCAGTGCTGACAAGCGGCTTCGGGAGTACAGGGTTGATGCTGTATACACCCAGTGCTGACAAGCGGCTTCGGGAGTACAGGGTTGATGCTGTATACACCCAGAGCTGACAAGCTGCTTCGGGAGTACAGGGTTGATGCTGTATACACCCAGTGCTGACAAGCTGCTTCGGGAGTACAGGGTTGATGCTGTATACACCCAGTGCTGACAAGCGGCTTCGGGAGTACAGGGTTGATGCTGTATACACCCAGAGCTGACAAGCGGCTTCGGGAGTACAGGGTTGATGCTGTATACACCCAGTGCTGACAAGCGGCTTCGGGAGTACAGGGTTGATGCTGTATACACCCAGTGCGGACAAGCGGCTTCGGGAGTACAGGGTTGATGCTGTATACACCCAGTGCTGACAAGCGGCTTCGGGAGCACAGGGTTGATGCTGTATACACCCAGAGCTGACAAGCGGCTTCGGGAGTACAGGGTTGATGCTGTATACACCCAGTGCTGACAAGCGGCTTCGGGAGCACAGGGTTGATGCTGTATACACCCAGTGCTGACAAGCGGCTTCGGGAGTACAGGGTTGATGCTGTATACACCCAGAGCTGACAAGCGGCTTCGGGAGTACAGGGTTGATGCTGTATACACCCATTGCTGACAAGCAGCTTCGGGAGTACAGGGTTGATGCTGTATACACCCAGTGCTGACAAGCAGCTTCGGGAGTACAGGGTTGATGCTGTATACACCCATTGCTGACAAGCAGCTTCGGGAGTACAGGGTTGATGCTGTATACACCCAGAGCTGACAAGCGGCTTCGGGAGTACAGGGTTGATGCTGTATACACCCAGAGCTGACAAGCGGCTTCGGGAGTACAGGGTGGATGCTGTATACACCCAGAGCTGACAAGCGGCTTCGGGAGTACAGGGTTGATGCTGTATACACCCAGTGCTGACAAGCGGCTTCGGGAGTACAGGGTGGATGCTGTATACACCCAGAGCTGACAAGCGGCTTCGGGAGTACAGGGTTGATGCTGTATACACCCAGAGCTGACAAGCGGCTTCGTGAGTACAGAGTTGATGCTGTATACACCCAGAGCTGACAAGCGGCTTCGGGAGTACAGGGTTGATGCTGTAGACACCCAGAGCTGACAAGCGGCTTCGGGAGTACAGGGTTGATGCTGTATAACCCAGAGCTGACAAGCGGCTTCGGGAGTACAGGGTTGATGCTGTAGACACCCAGAGCTGACAAGCGGCTTCGGGAGTACAGGGTTGATGCTGTATACACCCAGTGCTGACAAGCGGCTTCGGGAGTACAGGGTTGATGCTGTAGACACCCAGAGCTGACAAGCAGCTTCGGGAGTACAGGGTTGATGCTGTATACACCCAGTGCTGACAAGCGGCTTCGGGAGTACAGGGTTGATGCTGTATACACCCAGAGCTGACAAGCGGCTTCGGGAGTACAGGGTTGATGCTGTATACACCCAGTGCTGACAAGCGGCTTCGGGAGTACAGGGTTGATGCTGTATACACCCAGTGCGGACAAGCAGCTTCGGGAGTACAGGGTTGATGCTGTATACACCCAGTGCTGACAAGCAGCTTCGGGAGTACAGGGTTGATGCTGTATACACCCAGTGCTGACAAGCAGCTTCGGGAGTACAGGGTTGATGCTGTATACACCCAGTGCTGACAAGCGGCTTCGGGAGTACAGGGTTGATGCTGTATACACCCAGTGCTGACAAGCGGCTTCGGGAGTACAGGGTTGATGCTGTATACACCCAGAGCTGACAAGCGGCTTCGGGAGTACAGGGTGGATGCTGTATACACCCAGAGCTGACAAGCGGCTTCGGAAGTACAGGGTTGATGCTGTATACACCCAGTGCTGACAAGCGGCTTCGGGAGTACAGGGTGGATGCTGTATACACCCAGAGCTGACAAGCGGCTTCGGGAGTACAGGGTTGATGCTGTATACACCCAGAGCTGACAAGCGGCTTCGTGAGTACAGAGTTGATGCTGTATACACCCAGAGCTGACAAGCGGCTTCGGGAGTACAGAGTTGATGCTGTATACACCCAGAGCTGACAAGCGGCTTCGGGAGTACAGGGTTGATGCTGTAGACACCCAGAGCTGACAAGCGGCTTCGGGAGTACAGGGTTGATGCTGTATACACCCAGAGCTGACAAGCGGCTTCGGGAGTACAGGGTTGATGCTGTAGACACCCAGAGCTGACAAGCGGCTTCGGGAGTACAGGGTTGATGCTGTATACACCCAGAGCTGACAAGCGGCTTCGGGAGTACAGGGTTGATGCTGTATACACCCAGTGCTGACAAGCGGCTTCGGGAGTACAGGGTTGATGCTGTATACACCCAGTGCTGACAAGCGGCTTCGGGAGTACAGGGTTGATGCTGTATACACCCAGAGCTGACAAGCAGCTTCGGGAGTACAGGGTTGATGCTGTATACACCCAGTGCTGACAAGCGGCTTCGGGAGTACAGGGTTGATGCTGTATACACCCAGTGCTGACAAGCGGCTTCGGGAGTACAGGGTTGATGCTGTATACACCCAGTGCTGACAAGCAGCTTCGGGAGTACAGGGTTGATGCTGTATACACCCAGAGCTGACAAGCGGCTTCGGGAGTACAGGGTTGATGCTGTATACACCCAGTGCTGACAAGCGGCTTCAAGAGTACAGGGTTGATGCTGTATACACCCAGAGCTGACAAGCGGCTTCGGGAGTACAGGGTTGATGCTGTATACACCCAGAGCTGACAAGCGGCTTCGGGAGTACAGGGTTGATGCTGTATACACCCAGTGCTGACAAGCGGCTTCAAGAGTACAGGGTTGATGCTGTATACACCCAGAGCTGACAAGCGGCTTCGGGAGTACAGGGTTGATGCTGTATACACCCAGTGCTGACAAGCGGCTTCGGGAGTACAGGGTTGATGCTGTATACACCCAGTGCTGACAAGCGGCTTCGGGAGTACAGGGTTGATGCTGTATACACGCAGTGCTGACAAGCGGCTTCGGGAGTACAGGGTTGATGCTGTATACACCCAGAGCTGCATTGGAATGAGGTTCTTTTGTAACTTTCGGGCAGGCCTAGAGCAGGGGTATAGAAAGCTGTAGAATACTTGTCCATGGGACAAGTTGCCTTATAAATCCACTTCTCATGTAACAAAATCCACTTTATATAATCAATTCCTCCGCGCTATAGGTATTCCACATCCCTCTTAGAGCACCCCAATTATTGCAGAATAGCCCATACTGCTTAACTTTCAGTTCCATCAATGCTGCCAACAGGCTCTTGCGCATGTGTCTACTTAAAACTGCCTGAAGTCTGTTTTGGAGAGCGGAGCAGGCTGGCCATGACAGTCTGTACTTTTCACCAACACAATAATCATTTAGGTGCAGCGGACCATTAATGCATCCACCCAAGCACCTCACGCAGTTTTTAACCTTACCCCTTCATGGCTAATAAAATACGCTACACAGGAAAGGAGGTATTTTTAATTTCACTCTTTTCGCCAATACACACAAAATCACTACCATGAAAATGGGCACGATAAAAATTCGAAGGAGTTGGTTGGGAGTTTTCAAACAAAAAGATTTGACCACTTAAGGGTGATGTAGCCTATCTGGGGCAAGAAGTTGGCAGGGAAGGTATTAAACCAAAGGAGAAGTTGATGGAGTCGGTTCGGTTCAAAAACTTTATTCGATTCAGAAAAGAATCATAAAAGTAAAACATTTTACAAAACATGATTTACAAATATTTTAAAAGAAAGCAATCTAAAATTACACATTGAGCAGGAAAAAAAAACAAAAAAAAACACATTAATTAATATATTCACAAGTAGTGTAACATGGCAGAACATACAGACAATAGGACCCATACCGATCACTTTAAGTCAACAAGCGTTATTTCATAGAGTATTTATACTAGAATGGCCATCAAAAGAGCAAGAAAATAGAAAACACAACATCCCACAAGAGCGAACAGGTCTAAGGCCAAATTAACCATACCATTTCCTAATCAGGAGAGACACTCGTATGAAATTTAACATGGCGCAACACACTCCAGAAGATGACAATGATAACAAGTAGTCATAACCTTCTTTGTAGTTACATGGTTGCTTCCCCTTCAAAATGGGCTTAATAAACCTAGTTCTCGGATCCTTATATAAGGAACAAAAGAGGACAACATGCATAGTACTTTGACTAACTTTGTTATTACAAGGACAAGGGGGCAGCCTCTCACACCAACCCCCTTGTTTAGGAAAGGCAAAAGAAAGTGCAGAATGTTTAGCCTGAACCTTGTAAGATAAAACCGCCATTGCACATGAGTCGTGAAAGTTAAATAAAACTGGTGGTGTAATTTAACCATACATCCAAATGGCCTAACCAGGGAATGTGCGTGTGAGAATTTCCAATAACTTGTTTTGATAACGTTTTTAATGTCTCCCTGGATTTTCCCAGGATTATCATAGACATCACCCAGGCCTATTTTATGAAGCATTTCACTAACATATGATATACAAGGCATCTGCTTCCCATTTTCCAGGTTTAAACAGTCCTGGAGAATATCTCTAGAGAACTGAAGATCCTCAGATAGCCATATTTTGCCCCATAATAATAAGGGTGAAAGACGAATGATATCACTCGCATAACTCAATCCTATTTCGTCATGAGCAAATTTATTTGATGAGCCTGATGGTGTTGATAGTACACGCTTTATGAATTTGTTCTCCATGACTTGTATCGAGGCAGGGCTTTCAGTCCCCCAAACCCCTGCCCCATAGGTGGCCACAGACAGACATTTGGATATGTACAGGGTTTTTAGATGTGGGACAGGTTTTTGACCTAACTTACCACAGAAGCGCAACAGACCTTCTATGGAACGAATAGCGCTCTGGACTCGAGTCTTCATGAATGGGGCCCAACTCAATTTATTATTAAAAAAGTTTCCCAAATAGTTAAAATTTTCTACCTTTTCAATGGTAAAATTCTTTACCATGAACTTTCTAGATTTAGTCCCCTTTGGACCACAGACCATTGCAAAAGATTTTGTGAAGTTTACCTTCAGGTCCAGGTCCAACATGAAGGTATTAAAGGCATCAAGACAGATCTGCATGCTATTTCCTGTGAGGGTCATAAGTACCGTGTCGTCGGCGTAAGAAAGCATAGGTATGCTCCTGCCATTAACCTTCGGGAAGTCACAACAATGGTCCAACAGATACTTTTCCAAGCCATTTGTGTACACAAGGAACAAAAAAGGGGCTAATATGCAACCTTGTCGTACACCCTCAGTTGAGGGAATAGATTTTGTCTTTTCCCCCCCTGGCCCGAACCTTATGGCTACAGTTGTCGCTTCATGCAGTCTACGGAGCAATGTGACCAAAGGTTCCTCAAAGCCCATATCACCCATCATTTGCCAGAGCTTGCTTCTACACACAGTGTCGAATGCACTTGAAAGGTCCATGAAGGCAAGGTGGATGGAAGAATTCCTTGCCTTCATGTACTTGCCTATGATTAGTGCCAAATTCAGACACTGTTCGACCGTCCCTTTTCCTTTTCTGAACCCGTATTGGGAATTCACAATGAGGCCCACCGAATCTGCCCATGTTTCCAATCTAGCTAAAATGACCCTACCCAACAGTTTACATGATGCATCAATTAATGATATAGGGCGATAGAATCGGGGGTCAGATCTGTCGCCCTTCTTAAAGATCGGCACCACCACTGCCTCCTTCCATGATTCCGGGATACGGCCAATAACAACTGCCCTAAACACATTTAGCAGTAAAGGTGCCCATACCTTGGTGTTATGCCTAAAAAAATCCAAAGGTACTGCATCAGGGCCAGGGGCTTTTAATAATATGCCTTTCCTCAAGGCATCCTCCACCTCTTGCAGAGTAAGCGAGGAGCTCAGAGACAAAGATGTCTGTGAGGCCACCAGATCCCTAGTGTCCTCCAGTGATCCCTGAAATTGATTTGCATTTGGGTTAAAGATTTTTTCAAAGTGGGCTTCCCATGATTCACCTGTAATCTGCATCACAATATTATCTTTACCATCGCTCGTAAAAAGGGGACGATTAATTACTTCCCAGAAGAGCCTACTATCTTTTAATTCCGAGGCCTTCTCTAGATCTTCCCATGCGAGGTTTTTTAGATCCTGCTTCCTTATTCTGATGGCCTCTTTATAGGCCATTCTGGTCGTTCTAACCAACTCTTTATCCCTTGGCTTTTGTTTTAATGCCATTTTTAAGGATCTATGCGATGCAGAGCACACGGCATCAAACCATCTGGGGCCCTTCGGTTTATTTTTCCCAATTGGTTTTTTGAGACGCTCAGCTACATGCCCACATAAAATTTCAAAATTCCCTATGACCTTTTCAGGGTTGGCTGTAGGCGATAGACATGAATCAATTTCGGAGCTATAGGTATTTAGGATCTCTGCCTCTAGGCCAACAGCATCTATTTTACCCCATTTAAGGATGATGCCTTGATTCCTGTTATACTTTATGGGTTGCTCCCAGACTGGATGTTTGGATTTAACAGGACACAGCAGGGATAGCATTAGTGGGTTGTGGTCACTGGCAGCATTGGCAATTACCTCAAGCTTGTCAACATAATGAAAATAGCCACTAGACACAATTGCGAAATCAATGAAACTCATCGAGCCTCTACTTCCCTGAAAGGTTGGTATTGGAGATGAATTTGGGACAACCCAGGGCTCCACTATACATAAGTCATTTAAGACAATGATGTTATTTAATGCATCCCCCTGGGGTGTGTGTTTAAAATGTATCAGGGGTTGTTCATGTGAGTCCTTCAAACCACACACGTTCGAATCACCATGTCTACACAATGAGCAATTGAAGTCCCAAACCCAGAAAATAAAAAGTAGGGGCTGATCACAGCGTGCCTTGACTATTGCTTCCTCCAAGCTCGATATTATAGATGTCTCCTTATCATTAAAGATATTATAATACCAGTTGACCAATAACAGCGGTTCCGGAAACAGATTTTCCAACATAAGCAATTGGTACCATGAGGTGTCAACTATCTTAGATGTTACAAGTTTACATAGTTTAAGGGAAATTGCTGTCATTAACCCACCCTTTGCCCTCCCCGATGGTGATGGCTCTGCCAGGACATTAAATGGTTGAAAGCCATCAATGTTCTGGGGCGTTCGGCTCCATGTCTCCTGAAGACACAAAATGTCATGGCCACCCACATAGTCCAACCAGGCCTCATCCTCCAATCTAGTAGCAAGTCCAGCGATGTTCCATGAGATCAGACGCAGCCTTGATTCACATAGTTTATCTCCAACTAGTTCTGGTCGAGCTACCAAATCTTGCCTTAGGGTAGATAGATTTGAATCACTTTCTTGGGTGGTACGAACCTCTGAGTCCTGGAGGTTAATAATCTGTTAATCACATACAGGCACATCCTCCACCAAGTTATCATTGCAGCTTTCCCCATCCTCCCTCTGGCTCAGCTCTACTATTGGCAAAACATTTCCAGGTGGACTATGTAGTGGTCAATCCAACTCCTCCATACCCACAAGTGGATCAAAGCGATTTCTTAGGGGAATATTATATGGTATCCACCCTAGATAGTCATCTCCCTGAATTCTTGGTCTTGGGTCATTATAGGGTGGTTGCAGAAAGTTATTATTGTTACATGGTGGTCCCCTAAAGTAACCATCACTCTGGTACCACATTCCCGGGTGATTTTGGGTCGGCCATGCAGCCATATTTCTCTGTGTCCACCTAGGATATGTTTCACTCTGGAGACTCAACCCAGGATTCTTATGGTACGGATTCGGTGGAGCATAATTCAGATTAGGGTAAAAGTATTCCAAACCTATACATTGGATATCTCCAACTCTGGCAAACCTTGGTTTACGGCAAATCATATCTTTTACCCAGGTGTCCCTGAAGTTAATCAGGATGCAATCCCCCTCTAGATCCTTCTCGCTTGGTCCCACCCAGGGGGCTCTTCGCACACTGAGTATTTTTGTTTTAGAGTCAGGGGGAAGTGGCCTATTATTATTAAGCCAGAATGTTACCTTATTTATAAGGTCCTGATTTGATTCCGATTTATTAGGCATAACTGCTGGGACTCCTGTCAGGATTACCATAAAAGGGGCAGAGTCTGGAGGTAAATTTATAGGAAGTAATTTCTTTTTGGGTACTCTGTCACTATCGACTACAGTTCCCTGCGATGGAGTTGGTTTAGGCCCAGGGGTGACTGCCTGCTTAGATGTAGTTGCCTCAGACGTTGATGCTGTGGCTGCCACATTTTGACTTTGGGACCCCACAGTGGCCACCACTGCAGGTTTGGTCCGTGCTGATGGTACGGGTTTAGTCCGTACTGATGGTACGGGCGCTACCTGGGGGTCTACAATTGTGGGTGTTTGGGGAACTTTACTTGGAATTTTCTGACCCCCTTTCTTTGATGTGATGTTATTACCCCCCGTCTCAAGTGATTTACTCTTATTAGCCAATGTTTCAAGGGAGTGAGTATTAAGTGAGATGAGGTGTTCTAGTTGATCTAGTTTTAAGTTAACAATTTGCGTTCTCTCTAAAAGGGGCAAACAAAAGATTTTGCACCAATTTCTCAATTTTCCAGAGCAGAGCAGCGCCGTGGCAAGAGCAGAGCAGAGCAGAGCAGCGCCGTGAGAAGAGCAGAGCAGAGCAGAGCAGAGCAGAGCAGCGCTGTGAGAAGAGCAGAGCAGAGCAGAGCAGCGCCGTGAGAAGAGCAGAGCAGAGCAGAGCAGCGCTGTGAGAAGAGCAGAGCAGAGCAGAGCAGCGCCGTGAGAAGAGCAGAGCAGAGCAGAGCAGCGCCGTGGGAAGAGCAGAGCAGAGCAGAGCAGCGCCGTGAGAAGAGCAGCGCAGAGCAGAGCAGCGCCGTGAGAAGAGCAGAGCAGAGCAGAGCAGCGCCGTGGGAAGAGCAGGCAGAGCAGCGCCGTAAGAAGAGCAGCGCAGAGCAGCGCCGTGAGAAGAGCAGAGCAGAGCAGAGCAGAGCAGCGCCGTGGGAAGAGCAGAGCAGAGCAGCGCCGTGAGAAGAGCAGCGCAGAGCAGAGCAGCGCCGTGAGAAGAGCAGAGCAGAGCAGAGCAGAGCAGCGCCGTGGGAAGAGCAGAGCAGAGCAGCGCCGTGAGAAGAGCAGCGCAGAGCAGAGCAGCGCCGTGAGAAGGGCAGAGCAGAGCAGAGCAGAGCAGCGCCGTGGGAAGAGCAGAGCAGAGCAGCGCCGTGAGAAGAGCAGCGCAGAGCAGAGCAGCGCCGTGAGAAGAGCAGAGCAGAGCAGAGCAGCGCCGTGGGAAGAGCAGAGCAGAGCAGAGGAGCGCCGTGAGAAGAGCAGCGCAGAGCAGAGCAGCACCGTGAGAAGAGCAGAGCAGAGCAGCGCCGTGGGAAGAGCAGAGCAGAGCAGAGCAGCGCTGTGAGAAGAGCAGAGCAGAGCAGAGCAGCGCCGTGAGAAGAGCAGAGCAGAGCAGCGCCGTGGGAAGAGCAGAGCAGAGCAGCGCTGTGAGAAGAGCAGAGCAGAGCAGAGCAGCGCTGTGAGCAGAGCAGAGCAGAGCAGCGCCGTGGGAAGAGCAGAGCAGAGCAGCGCTGTGAGAAGAGCAGAGCAGAGCAGCGCCGTGAGAAGAGCAGAGCAGAGCAGCGCTGTGAGAAGAGCAGAGCAGCGCTGTGAGAAGAGCAGAGCAGAGCAGAGCAGAGCAGAGCAGCGCTGTGAGAAGAGCAGAGCAGAGCAGCGCTGTGAGAAGAGCAGAGCAGCGCCGTGGGAAGAGCGCACCGGCTCCCAGATCCTCTGCCTCAAGCAAAACTGCTCACTGACACCACCCGGCGGCCGGCACCGATATTACGCACAGGATCGTTTATTTTTCACCTTCAAACACACGAAGGAAGAACCAGCTTGTAACCAAGGTGAGTCTGCGCCCCCACTCCTCCTTTCATAGCGCGGACGCCCCTTTCCCTCGCCCCCTCCCCTGGGCCTCCCTCACGACCGGAGCACTCGGGGAGCTTGGAGAACCGAGGGCAGTGGTGGCAATCAGGCAGGCACGACGCGGTCACTGGGCACACCCTCCCCTCAGTGTTAATAAGCACACCGGTGACGGGGTTTTTCCTTTGCCACCCACCTTGATAGCTAACACCCCTCTCCCACCTTGATAGCTAACACCTCTCTCCCACCTTGATAGCTAACACCCCTCCACCTTGATAGCTAACACCCCTCTCCCACCTTGATAGCTAACACCCCTCTCCCACCTTAATAGCTAACACCCCTCTCCGACCTTGATAGCTAACACCCCTCTCCCACCTTAATAGCTAACACCTCTCTCCCACCTTGATAGCTAACACCCCTCTCCCACCTTGATAGCTAACACCCCTCTCCCACCTTGATAGCTAACACCTTGATAGCTAACACCCCTCTCCCACCTTGATAGCTAACACCCCTCTCCCACCTTGATAGCTAACACCTTGATAGCTAACACCCCTCTCCCACCTTGATAGCTAACACCCCTCTCCCACCACCTTGATAGCTAACACCCCTCTCCCACCTTGATAGCTAACATCACTCTCCCACCTTGATAGCTAACACCCCTCTCCCACCTTGATAGCTAACACCCCTCTCCCACCTTGATAGCCACACCCCTCTCCCACCTTGATAGCTAACACCCCTCTCTCACCTTGATAGCTAACACCCCTCTCCCACCTTGATAGCTAACACCCCTCTCCCACCTTGATAACTAACACCCATCTCCCACCTTGATAGCCACACCTCTCTCCCACCTTGATAGCTAACACCTCTCTCCCACCTTGATAGCTAACACCCCTCTCCCACCTTGATAGCTAACACCCCTCTCCCACCTTGATAGCTAACACCCCTCTCCCACCTTGATAGCTAACACCCCTCTCCCACCTTGATAGCTAACACCCCTCTCCCATCTTGATAGCCACACCCCTCTCCCACCTTGATAGCTAACACCTTGATAGCTAACACCCCTCTCCCACCTTGATAGCTAACACCCCTCTCCCACCTTGATAGCTAACACCCCTCTCCCACCTTGATAGCTAACACTTCTCTCCCACCTTGATAGCCACACCCCTCTCCCACCTTGATAGCTAACACCCCTCTCCCACCTTGATAGCTAACACCCCTCTCCCACCTTGATAGCTAACACCCCTCTCCCACCTTGATAGCTAACACCTCTCTCCCACCTTGATAGCCACACCCCTCTCCCACCTTGATAGCTAACACCCCTCTCCCACCTTGATAGCTAACACCCCTCTCCCACCTTGATAGCTAACACCTCTCTCCCACCTTGATACCTAACACCCCTCTCCCACCTTGATAGCTAACACCCCTCTCCCACCTTGATAGCTAACACCCCTCTCCCACTTTGATAGCTAACACCTCTCTCCCACCTTGATAGCTAACACACCTCTCCCACCTTGATAGCTAACACCCCTCTCCCACCTTGATAGCTAACACCCCTCTCCCACCTTGACAGCTAACACCTATCTCCCACCTTGATAGCTAACACCCCTCTCCCACCTTGATACCTAACACCCCTCTCCCACCTTGATAGCTAACACCCCTCTCCCACCTTGATAGCTAACACCCCTCTCCCACCTTGATAGCCACACCCCTCTCCCACCTTGATAGCTAACACCCCTCTCCCACCTTGATAGCTAACACCCCTCTCCCACCTTGATAGCTAACACCCCTCTCCCACCTTGATAGCTAACACCCCTCTCCCACCTTGATAGCTAACACCTCTCTCCCACCTTGATAGCTAACACCCCTCTCCCACCTTGATAGCAACACCTCTCTCCGACCTTGATAGCTAACACCCCTCTCCCACCTTGATACCTAACACCCCTCTCCCACCTTGATACCTAACACCCCTCTCCCACCTTGATACCTAACACCCCTCTCCCACCTTGATAGCTAACACCCCTCTCCCACCTTGATAGCTAACACCCATCTCCCACCTTGATAGCTAACACCCATCTCCCACCTTGATACCTAACACCCCCCTCCCACCTTGATACCTAACACCCCTCTTCCACCTTGATAGCTAACACCCCTCTCCCACCTTGATACCTAACACCTCTCTCCCACCTTGATAGCTAACACCCCTCTCCCACCTTGATAGCTAACACCCCTCTCCCACCTTGATAGCTAACACCTCTTATTTATTTTATTTATTTTTGGAGTTTTCTATAGCGCTGGCCAGACCCGAGGGTATCGGAGCGCTTTACATATAGTCTGGGAAAAACAGGTGCGAAGATAGTCAGTATAACATAAACAGGGTTCGTATAAGTTCATAGATTAGCATAGAGGTCTTCCGCCTGGGGGGCGGTTTTGAGGTAGTGTTTTCGAGGTAGTGCGAGTTCCATGTTGCGTTCTAGAGGTAGAGTTCGGGAACGCGCTGTTGAGGTAGAGGGTTTTTAGGCGATTCTTGAATTCTGGAAAGGAGGGGGTAGTTCTGATGTCCACTGGGATGCAGTTCCAAATTTTTGGGGCGTTGCCGGCAAATGAGCGGCTGGCTGTTTTTTGTTTCCGGGTTTTCAGGGGGATGAGTAGTAGGGAGTTCGAGCTTCTGAGATTTCTTGATTGACCCGCTTTCTTGAGCTTGGAGGCTAAATATTCCGGTTTCCCTGTGTGTAGGGCTTTGTGTGTTAGGCAGGCTGTTCTGAAGTTTGCACGCATTTCCACTGGGAGCCATTTAAGATTTTTGAGTGCGGGGGATATGTGGTCAAATTTCCTTGCACCTGATATCATTCTGGCTGCTGCATTGAGGGTGGTTTTCAGTGGCGCTAGGTGGGATTTGGCTGTGCCGGATAGGGTTGCGATCCCATAGTCCAGTCTGGACAGGACCAGTGCTTGGGTGGCTTGTTGGAGATCTTTTTGTGGGATGTGAGGTTTGATTTTATTGAGGAGTTTCAGGTTAAGGAAGGCGCTTTTCGCGGAGCTCTTGATGTGGTTAGACATAGTTAGTTTATGATCCAGGGTGATTCCAAGTGACTTTACTGAGTTGGTCAGGGTGAGATGTCCTTTGAGAATGTCGATGGCTTTCACCCATTCGGTCATTTGTGGGTTGTTGTCTTTGTTGGAGATGAGGAGGATCTCGGTTTTGCCTTGGTTGAGTTTGAGGTGATTTGATCCTAGCCAGTCTTGGATTTCTTTTAGCGTGTTGTTGAGCCTTAGAATGTCGTTATAGGAAGTAGCTTCTATGTAGATCTGTGTGTCGTCCGCGTATAGATGGAAAGGAATGTTGGCTTTCTTCAGTATGGTGGTGAGAGGGACCATGTATATGTTGAACAGTTGAGGGGAGAGAACGGATCCTTGGGGGACCCCTCTGGTCACTGGGAGAGGGTCGGATGTGAAGGATTTTATTTTTACTGTTTGGAAGCGGTTCTGAAAGAAGGAGTCAAACCATTTCAGGACCACGTCGTCCGCACCTACTCGTTCTTTGAGGGCCTTAATGAGGAGCTTGTGGTCAACCGTGTCAAACGCCGCTGACAGGTCAAGGAGGATGAGTATGCAACACTGATCAGAGTCAAGGGAGTTGCGGATGTCGTCTACTATGTTCAGGATTGCGGTTTCGGTGCTGTAGCCTTTTCTGAAGCCTGATTGGTTTTGATCAAGAAGGTTGATGTTGTCGAGCTGGTTGTTGAGTTGGTGTAGTACGCACTTTTCTAGGATTTTGGCTAGGAAGGGTAGACTTGAGACTGGTCTGAAATTATTTAGGTCGTTGGGGTCTAGACCTTGTTTCTTTAGGAGGGGAGTGACCTGGCCGACTTTGAGGCAGTCCGGGATGATGCCAGATTTTAGGGAGCTGTTGATGATTTTACACCAGAGTGGAGCAAGGGTGAGTTTGAAGTCTTTGGCCATTTGGGCGGGGATGGGATCCAGGATGTGGGAGGAGGGTTTGGAGGATGCGATTAGATTGAGGACCTCAGCTTCATGGACGGGGTCGAAAGAGGACCAGGCGGTGGAGGTTGTGTCTCCAGGGATGGTGAATGTTGTAGTTAGGTTGATGTTGATGGTCGGGGCAGGGTTGATGTTTAGGGATAGTTCGATCTTGGCTATTTTTTCATTGAAGAAGGAGACGAAGTTGTCACATTGGGTTTTGGAGGGTTGAGCATGGACCGTGGAAGGCTTGGAGGTTTGTTTTTTGATGATGTCAAAGAGTTCTCTTGGTCTGTTTTTTGCCTTTTCTAGAGCATTGCAGAAGAAGTTTGTTTTTTTCGTTGTTGATGTGGTTTTTGTACCTTCTTCTCATTGCTCGGAGTTCCTCGTGGCGTCTAAGGGAGGGGTTCTTTCTCCAATGTCGTTCTGTGGCTCTGAGTAGTCTCCTTTTCTCGTTGATGTCCTTGTTAAACCAGGTTCTCGATGGGATGTTCCTGGGTTTTTTTTGTTTTAGGGGTGCCAGTTGGTCTAGGATGGTGGACGTGGTGGTGTTGTAGTGTGAGATGAGCTCGGTAGTTGAGAGGCCTTCTGTGGGGATTGGCAGGGAGGAGGCTATTTTTTCTTCTAGATCTTTTGAGTTGACTTGTGATAGATTTCTGGACCACGTGCTGGCGTCTGTGATTGGGGGGAGGGATTGGATCTGTTTTGTGAGGTGGAATAGGATTAGGTGGTGGTCCGACCAATCTACCGGGAGGATGTGTTCAATAGAGATTGCGTCTTTCCTGGCTATGATGGCGTCCAGGGTAGCCCCTTTGTTGTGGGTCTCTTTTGAGCAGTGTTGGGAGAGGTTGTTTGCGTTGAGGAGTTCGTTTAGGGATTTTATAGTGGCATTGTTTTCGTTGTTCCAGTGCAGATTAAGATCCCCTAGAATGATGGTGTTGGACTCTTTGAGGGAGCAGTTGGCGATGAGGTTTGACAGTTGTTCTGCGAATATAGCGTTGTTGCCTGGGGGGTGGTATATTAGGTGGCATTGGAGTAGGTTGTTGTCGGTGGTTTTGATATTGGTTGTAAGGCATTCGAAGGCGTTGTAGTTGAAGGCGTCGCATTCGGCCACTGCGAGGTTGTTGTTGTGGATAATAGCCACACCTCCGCCTTTTTTTTGGTCCTTCCTATCTTTGTTGATGATGGAGTAGCCAGGGGGGACAAGCGTATCTAGGATAGGTGTGGAGGATTCGTCAAGCCAGGTCTCAGTGATGAAAGCTAGGTCTATGTTGTGGTTGAGGATGGTCTCTGCTAGCTCGGTCGAGTGTTTGGTGGCGGATCTGCAGTTTATGAGCAAGCAGTTGGTCTGGGGAGACTCTTTTTTCCTGGGTTCGGTGGGAATGGTGATGCGGGTGATCGGGGGTCTGGGGGGTTTGCGTATGGGTTGTTCGTATCTGAGACCCGTGACTACCTGTATGGAGGACTGGGTGGGGATAGCCACACCCCTCTCCCACCTTGATAGCTAACACCCCTCTCCCACCTTGATAGCTAACACCCCTCTCCCACCTTGATAGCTAACACCTCTCTCCCACCTTGATAGCCACACCCCTCTCCCACCTTGATAGCTAACACCCCTCTCCCACCTTGATAGCTAATACCTCTCTCCCACCTTGATAGCTAACACCCCTCTCCCACCTTGATAGCTAACACCCCTCTCCCACCTTGATAGCTAACACCTCTCTCCCACCTTGATAGCTAACACCCCTCTCCCACCTTGATAGCTAACACCTCTCTCCCACCTTGATAGCTAACACCTCTCTCCCACCTTGATAGCTAACACCCCTCTCCCACCTTGATAGCTAACACCCCTCTCCCACCTTGATAGCTAACACCCCTCTCCCACCTTGATAGCTAACACCTCTCTCCCACCTTGATAGCTAACACCCCTCTCCCACCTTGATAGCTAACACCTCTCTCCCACCTTGATAGCTAACACCTCTCTCCCACCTTGATAGCTAACACCCCTCTCCCACCTTGATAGTCCCACCTTGATAGCTAACACCCCTCTCCCACCTTGATACCTAACACCCCTCTCCCACCTTGATACCTAACACCCCTCTCCCACCTTGATACCTAACACCCCTCTCCCACCTTGATAGCTAACACCCCTCTCCCACCTTGATAGCTAACACCCCTCTCCTACCTTGATAGCTAACACCCCTCTCCCACCTTGATAGCTAACACCCCTCTCCCACCTTGAGAGCTAACACCCCTCTCCCACCTTGATAGCTAACACCCCTCTCCCACCTTGATGAGATAGCTAACACCCCTCTCCCACCTTGATAGCTAACACCCCTCTTGATAGCAAACACCCCTCTCCCACCTTGATAGCCACACCCCTCTCCCACCTTGATAGCTAACACCCCTCTCCCACCTTGATAGCTAACACCCCTCTCCCACCTTGATAGCTAACACCCCTCTCCCACCTTGATAGCTAACACCCCTCTCCCACCGTGATAGCTAACACCCCTCTCCCACCTTGATAGCCACACCCCTCTCCCACCTTGATAGCTAACACCCCTCTCCCACCTTGATAGCTAACACCTCTCTCCCACCTTGATAGCTAACACCCCTCTCCCACCTTGATAGCTAACACCCCTCTCCCACCTTGATAGCTAACACCTCTCTCCCACCCTGATACCTAACACCCCTCTCCCACCTTGATAGCCACACCCCTCTCCCACCTTGATAGCCACACCCCTCTCCCACCTTGATAGCTAACACCCCTCTCCCACCTTGATAGCTAACACCCCTCTCCCACCTTGATAGCTAACACCCCTCTCCCACCTTGATAGCTAACACCCCTCTCCCACCTTGATAGCCACACCCCTCTCCCACCTTGATAGCTAACACCCCTCTCCCACCTTGATAGCTAACACCTCTCTCCCACCTTGATAGCTAACACCCCTCTCCCACCTTGATAGCTAACACACCTCTTCCACCTTGATAGCTAACACCCCTCTCCCACCTTGATAGCTAACACCTCTCTCCCACCTTGATAGCTAACACCCCTCTCCCACCTTGATAGCTAACACCCCTCTCCCACCTTGATAACCACACCCCTCTCCCACCTTGATAGCTAACACCCCTCTCCCACCTCTATAGCTAACACCCCTCTCCCACCTTGATAGCTAACACCTCTCTCCCACCTTGATAGCTAACACCTCTCTCCCACCTTGATACCTAACACCCCTCTCCCACCTTGATAGCTAACACCCCTCTCCCACCTTGATAGCTAACACCCCTCTCCCACCTTGATTGCTAACACCCCTCTCCCACCTTGATAGCTAACACCCCTCTCCCACCTTGATTGCTAACACCTCTCTCCCACCTTGATAGCTAACACCCCTCTCCCACCTTGATAGCCACACCCCTCTCCCACCTTGATAGCTAACACCCCTCTCCCACCTTGATAGCTAACACCCCTCTCCCACCTTGATAGCCACACCCCTCTCCCACCTTGATAGCTAACACCCCTCTCCCACCTTGATAGCTAACACCCCTCTCCCACCTTGATAGCTAACACCCCTCTCCCACCTTGATAGCTAACACCCCTCTCCCACCTTGATAGCCACACCCCTCTCCCACCTTGATAGCTAATACCCCTCTCCCACCTTGATAGCTAACACCCCTCTCCCACCTAGATAGCTAACACCTCTCTCCCACCTTGATAGCTAACACCCCTCTCCCACCTTGATAGCTAACACCCCTCTCCCACCTTGATACCTAACACCCCTCTCCCACCTTGATAGCTAACACCCCTCTCCCACCTTGATAGCTAACACCCCTCCTCCACCTTGATAGCCACACCCCTCTCCCACCTTGATAGCTAACACCCCTCTCCCACCTTGATAGCTAACACCCCTCTCCCACCTTGATACCTAACACCCCTCTCCCACCCTGATAGCTAACACCCCTCTCCCACCTTGATAGCTAACCTAACACCCCTCTCCCACCTTGATAGCTAACACCCCTTTCCCACCTTGATAGCTAACACCCCTCTCCCACCTTGATAGCCACACCCCTCTCCCACCTTGATAGCTAACACCCCTCTCCCACCTTGATAGCTAACACCCCTCTCCCACCTTGATAGCCACACCCCTCTCCCACCTTGATAGCTAACACCCCTCTCCCACCTTGATAGCTAACACCTCTCTCCCACCTTGATAGCTAATACCCCTCTCCCACCTTGATAGCTAACACCCCTCTCCCACCTTGATAGCTAACACCTCTCTCCCACCTTGATAGCTAACACCCCTCTCCCACCTTGATAGCTAACACCCCCACCTTGATAGCTAACACCCCTCTCCCACCTTGATAGCTAACACCCCTCTCCCACCTTGATAGCTAACACCCCTCTCCCACCTTGATAGCTAACACCCCTCTCCCACCTTTTCACAACGATGGCTATGTGCAGTGACTAAGACTAAGCACAAATTCAGAAAATTTGATACTCCCAGGGAGATGGCGCCAACTTGGAGCGCAATGGGCGCAAGCTCTCAGTATAATAAGAATGTGCCAAAGCAGGGGCACAACACTATCAAAATTGAAGTAAATGAGGAAGAAAGAAATGTTAAAGGTGTACAATATATTGTTATTGAAATTCTTGAAAAATTGTTCAAAGTAGGAATAGACCAATTAAGGTGTATTCAAGAATATCCCAGTAGGGGAGTGTATGAGTTTAATTTTACAAATGAGGCAACAGTGAGCAATATAATGTATGGTACAATTTTTAGGAAGGATGAAGAGGCTATGAAGGGAATAACCATGACAAACGCAACTATGATAAAAGAAATACCTATAACCATCCATACATATAACCCCTATGTCCCTGACCAGGATGTTGAGCTATTCCTACGCAAATATTGTGATAAAATTCGTGGGGGGTGGCACCTCAAAAATACTTTAGGGGTGTGGAATGGGAAAAGGAGATACCTATGCACACTTAAGCAGGATGAAACCGGCTTGGGGAAACTCAGGCACCCACCAGCAACCTTCTCTATAGGAGCAAACAAGGGTTTCCTGAACTACCTCAACCAACCTACTTTCTGCAGATCCTGCCAAACCTTTGGACACACAAAAGAAAACTGTAACAAAGAGGTATGCAAAAACTGCAATGAAACTGGACACAAAACTTTTGAATGCCCCAAACCAAAAAGATGCAACATGTGTGGAAGTGATAAGCACCTTTTCAACTCATGTCCAATAAGGAAGAACTCCTATGCCCAAGTAACAAAAGAGAACGGCGAGGGCACAGCAACCCCAGCAAGCAAAGACAACTACCACTTCAACCTAATAGGCCAAGCGCAAGGGGCCAAACAAGACCAGGAAATAGATATAGAATCTGACCATCTGGAAGCACTAGAAAAACTGAGAGAGGAAATGATGAAAGACACCGTACAAAACCAGCAAGCAGAGCCCACGACCAAGGGTAGCAATGAAACAGAACTACAAAAAGAAAATATCCCACAAACACAAGAAAATACAACTGACAACAAAACCCAAGAACTACAGGAAAACAACCTACCGTCTGACTCCCAAATCGTGCTAGCAGTCCAACAGATGGAGTCAGCCATAGAAAAAATAGCACAAAGGAAATGAAAACAAAACAGAACTGGACACACAAACAGGCATGGATGACGAAGGGTGGAAACTCACAAAAAGGCAGAAGAGAAAAGCCACAGAACACACAAAAGAAAAACTACAAACCACGCCAAAGAAAAAACAACCCCCCAAAGAAAAAAAGATTGTGGTAAAGGGGAAATTCAGCGTGCTACAAAACCTCTCAGATGATGAGGAGGTCCCGGAGGAAACTGAGATCCCTGAAACCCAAGAATCTCAACTACCAGCCAAATCACAAGAGGCAAACAACACCACCTTCTCCCCCTTCTTAGGGATAACTGAGGAATATGGCCCACTAACCCCCATTATGAATGGTGGGATGTCAGGAAATATGGATTCACCGTGGTCACCAATATAAAAAATATATCATGATGGGTTCACAAATAATCCTTATGGCGATCACACTCGCCACTCTAAACATTAGAGGTTTTGGTCAAAATGCTAAAAAACTCACAGTGTTGGAATACTGCAAAAACGTTGATGCTGATTTTATATGCTTGCAAGAATGTGCCCTAGACCTAAAAACAGACTATGCAGAAGAGAAAAACTGGTGGACTCTAGGACCGTCTGCATGGTCAGGGGGAGGGAACAGGAATGCGGGCATAGCAGTACTTTGCAAAAACAGTAATGCGCAAATTACCAAAGAAACTGTTATAAGTGCAGGAAGGGCCATGCTAACCACTATCACCTTGCATGGTGAAACCTTCCAAATTTGTAATGTCTATGCATCTCCAGAAAAAAAGGAGAGGGAAGAATTGTTCAACATACTGAAACTTTTCCTTACAGGTTCACACCCTACCTTCCTAGTAGGGGATTTCAACTGCATTTTAACAGAAAAAGATAGAATAGGGAAAGCAACCAACTACAGCTTGGACAAATCGGCAAAAACACTGCACACCCTCCTCAAAGACCTGAACCTGAAAGACACATACAGAGACAAACACAAGCCTGGCACACTCTTCACATGGCACTCAGACAAAGGTACCACAAAATCACGCATTGATTTTATCTTCTGCAGCAAAAACATTCATACCACACAATACCACATCACCCCCACACCCTTCTCAGACCACTCTTTGGTAACCGCCTCCTACCAGATGCAAGTAAACAAGAAGAGAGGGAAGGGGTTTTGGAAATTGAATGTAGCCTTACTCCAAGAAGAGAACGCCCTGGAAGAATTTGAAGCTCTATACAAAGACCTACAGGCAAACAAACCACATCACACTTCTATGGTGGACTGGTGGGTACAAACGAAACAACACATAGCCACCCACTTTAAAAACGCATGGAGGAAAAGAAGCGCACAAAAGGCAGAAGAATTCAACCTCCTTCAAGACAGAATAGCCCTCCTCCACAAACTAGATGGGCTAGGGATGAAAGTCCAACAAGAAATGACAAAAGCTAAACAAGAAATGAACGCCTGGTTAGAAGAAAAAGGAAAGGAGACCATTTTTAATTCCAGAGTTCATCACTATGAAGAGGGTGAAAAGTGCACCTCCTTTTTTTTTTCAGGAAAAAAACTCGAACCCACAAAGAAATCCAAGTACTGATAGATGAAGAAGGGCAAAGCCAGGAAGGGACAGAAAAATGTACAAAAGTAGCAAGAACATTTTATGAAAAACTGTACCAAAAAGGGAATAAAAACCAAGATTGTATATCCCAACATGTTGACCTTATTGAAAACTGTTTATCATCTAATGAATGTGATTTTTTAAAGAAAGAACTCACTGGGGAAGAGTTCCTACAAGCTCTTCAAAAATGTAACAAACTATCCAGTCCAGGGGTGGATGGGCTCCCATGGGATTTCTACAAAACCTGCTGGCCCATTATAGCCACTGATGTAATAGGAATGTTTAATGAATGCATAAAACTAAACACCATCCCAGACGGTTTTTGTCATGGGATAATATCTCTGATACACAAGAAGGGACCAGAAAAAGACATTGGCAACTGGAGACCAATCTCCCTGTAGAATGTGGACTATAAACTTTTCACAAAGGTTCTAGCCAACAGGATGAAAAAAGTATTACAAACAGTAAAACACGAGGATCAAACGTGCAGTTCCAGGCAGACAAATATGGGACAACCTCATAACACTGAGGGATACAATCGGGTCAGCCAAAGACAGGAAAGAAGCAGTCGGCATCCTTGCAATAGACTTCAAGAAAGCCTTTGACAGAGTAGCACACACTTTCTTCCTACAAGTACTAAAGAAGATGGGCTTCCCCCACGTCTTCATACACTCAATTGAAATGCTATATACAAACGCAACTAGCTGTGTAAATATAGATCACTGTCTCACCCCTTTTGCATCCAGACAGGAGTACGCCAAGGCGGCCCCCTATCCCCAGCCCTCTTCATATGCGCCTTGGAACCCTTACTGATACAAATCAGAAAAGACAAACTCATCAGAGGGACACTAATACCAGGAGCCAAAGGGCTGGAGGCCAAATGCATCGCCTACATCTGTAAACCCCACATTTGTCCTACACGTTCAAATCTTCAGTCAAGCATCTGGTCTAACACTAAACGAAGAGAAGACAAGAGTCCTCACCATGGGCCAATGGGACAACCTGACCAAACTACCAGTCAAGACCACCACAGAACCTACGAAAATTTTGGGCATCCACTTCTCCCAAGACACAAAGGGTGAAAAGAACTGGCAGGAAGCTATGAAAAAAGTGACAAACAAACTAGACCTCTGGCGCACAAGGAAACTAACACTGGAAGGGAAAATCTTGGTCACAAAGGCGGTCATCCTACCAATTCTACTGTACATAGTTGTGGTTTTTCCCCCAACAAAGGCCACACTACAAAAACTGAACAGGTTACTTTTCACATTTCTATGGACCTCTACAGCAGAAAAACTGAAAAGAGAACTTATCTGCAAACCCCATGACAAACACCAAAAGTGCGGTGTACATCAAATTTCATGCAGGCTTCCTGTTCCACCGCTTCAAACTCTACTTGGTGACAAACAAAGTTTTTGACCTCATCACCCCCCAGTGTACATATGTCTGGAACCTTTCATGGTGAAAAACAAAGCACTTCTACAAGACATTGGGGAAAAAACTACGGCAAGACAACTGACCGCTGACCTGGAGAACCAGGCAACAATGAACACTATCTCCAACTGGCCAGAAAAAAAGACTGAGGAAACATGGAAACAAGCAAGCTGGAAGCACCTGACCAATGAGCAAAAAGACTTAGCCTGGATGGTTGTTCATGAATGCCTCCCAACCAGACAATTCCAACACCGCCGAGGGATGGCGAGAACACCAACATGCCCCAGAGAAGGTTGCCTACACGAGGAAACCACAACCCATCTAATGTGGAACTGCCCATATGCTCAAAAACTCAGGAAAAAATTGGGCAAACTACTGAAGCACATCACATCCATGACAAACATCCATCATGAGAACATTCTCTAGGGCCTGGATCTGCCCCCTGCAGACAAAGACATTGCATGGAAAATAATCAATGCGGGGAAAGAAACTCTGTGGATCTCCAGGAACCTCCTACTCTTCTCACACAAACAGCTGACCACAAATGAATGCCTAAAACTGTGTTTTAATAAAGCAATAATATATGTAATGCATGACAATAAAAGGCTAGGCCAAGATGAAGCCAGCCAAATATGGAAACATAAAAACTGGCCCAAATGGCTAATAAAAGCGTCATAAAAGACCCCCCAATATGGGGCATGTCTTAAATATAACAAAGTATCCAGATGGAAACCACCAAATCGCATGCCTGCAAGCATCACACTCTTGATTGGTAAAAAGTACACCACCCTACAAGGGATTGGGTAAAATGTATCATGTTCCAAAAACTTTATAAATAAAGATATATTTTTACCCCAAAAAAATTTGTATCCTGTTAGGAATGATGGGAGTGTCCGCCTCGCAATTCACTGGGCAATAAAAGAAACAACAGAAAAGAGAGGAAGAATGGATGGAAAACCATTGACCCCGCTCCAAGTCTGCTGGAAAGCATGTTACAGAGACCTGGGGGCAGATTTACAATAACTGGACCATCCCTTTACATCAGCAGGAATGTGCCAGTTATTGTGCGCCACAGCTTCGCCAGCATGGCTGTGCCGCCACGGGGCAAAAATAGCACAGATGCTTGAGGCATCTGTGACGCGTCTGTGCCGTAAACGCGGCTCATTGCTGGAGTTGCGTCGCAAGCGTGACGCAGCTCGAGCGATGCTCTGGGGGCCCTATCTGTCCAATGCTGTGTCAATCCTTACGCCTGCTTCAAGCAGGTGCAGGGTTTGGATGCAGCATGGACATAAAAGTGACTCAGTATTTCACTCAGCCACTTTTACAAGGCGTTCCTGCACCAGAACGCCTCTCCTGCGCCGGAACGCCTCCTTCTGGCGCAGGGCTTTACAATGTGACGCATCTCCCAGATGCGTCACGTTGTAAATACCCCGCACCATGGTGCATCTTTTGCGCTGCCGCTGTGTCACAAAAGTGACGCAACGGCAGCGTAAAAGAGGCACAAGGTGGAAATGTAACTTTTTTTGTATAAATGAGGAGGCATATACTCAAGGGCTTATCGCCAAGTTAGCAGCCAAAGTAAGTTTAAGTTTAAGTTTAGAATTTATATAGCGCACTACTCACCCAGAGGGTCTCAAGGCGCTTGAGGGGGGGGGGGGGGTTTACTTATCGAATATCCAAGTTTTTAGTTGTTTTCTGAAGGAGAGGTGGTTCTGTGTAAGGCGGAGGTGGGTGGGGAGAGAATTCCAGGTCTTGGCCGCTAAGTAGGAGAAGGATCTTCCCCCCATGGTGGATCTTTGGATGCGTGGCATTGCGGCGAGGGCTTGATTGGACGATTGTAGTTGGCGGGTGGGGGTGTAAAAGGACAGGCACGTGTTGAGGTAGTCGGGTCCTAGGTCGTAGAGGGCTTTGTGTGCGTGGGTGAGGAGACGGAACGTTATTCTCTTGTTGACGGGGAGCCAGTGGAGGTCTTTCAGGTGACCAGAAATGTGAGCTTGGCGGGGGATGTCTAGGATGAGTCTGGCTGAGGCGTATTGGATGCGTTGGAGTTTTTTCTGCTGTTTGGCTGTGGTTCCGGCATAAAGGGTGTTTCCGTAGTCCAGTCGGCTTGTGACCAGTGCATGGGTGACCGTCTTTCTTGTTTCTGTGGGGATCCAACGGAAGATTTTTTTTAGCATACGTAGGATGTTGAAGCAGGATGATGAGACGGCGTTGATTTGTCTGGTCATCGAGAGGGAGGAGTCCAGGATGAAGCCCAGGTTACGTGCATGGTCCGTTGGTTTGGGTGCGTTTCCCAGGGCCGGTGGCCACCATGAGTCGTCCCAGGCGGAGGGGGATGAACCTAAGATGAGGACTTCCGTTTTGTCCGAGTTCAGTTTTAAACGGCTGTTCTTCATCCATTTATTTGTATTTATTTGGACATTTTTAAAGCGCCTGGTGACGCCAGAAGGCGTGTCCCCGCGCTATGATAAGTGAGCAATTGCCATCCCCCCCTCCCCCAGGAACTACCTGCTAAAAAGGAAAGTTTTTAATTTTTTCCTAAACAGGGCCTCTGATGGCTCAAGACGCAAGTCTGGGGGCAAGACATTCCAGCACTTGGGAGCAAGGTATCTGAAAGATCTCCCCCCCATCCGCGCCTTCCTAACTCTGGGCACCACAAGTAGTCCCGTCTGAGAGGACCGTAAATTGCGGGTGGGCTCATAGTGGGACACCAAACTCTGAAGTGGCACAGGGGCTTTGCCGCTCAGAATGCGATGGCACGTTGAGAGGGCCTTAAACTCAACTCTCTTCTCCATCGGAAGCCAATGGAGAGCTTGGAGAGCGGGTTTAGAGGGAGACCTTCTCGGGAGTCTTAGCACGAGCCGTGCTGCGGCATTTTGGAGCACCTGAAGGCGCCCCATGACCTTGCCTGAAGCCCCCAAATAAAGCAGGTTACCATAGTCTAGGCGCGAGGTGACCAGGGCGTGCACCAGCGTCCTACGAGCCGAGATGGGAAGCAGATCAAGAACCTTCCTCAAAGTTCTCAAGACACCGAAACACACCCCTGTCACCCGGCCAACCTGCGGGCCAAAGGCGAGGTCCTTATCAAGCCACATGCCAAGATTCTTGGCCTCCAGGCTGGGAGTGGGGGCTTCACCTAGGCAGGGTGGCCACCACGCAGGCGACCACGCAGAAGGCCCGCCCCCCACCACGATCACCTCGGTCTTGCTACTGTTCAGTTTTAAACAGTGTGCGGACATCCAGGCTGCAAGATCTTGCATGCAGTTCCTGAAGATGTCCGCCGCAAGGCCGGGGGAACGAGACAGGGAGACGACCAACTGCGTGTCGTCGGCGTAGGACACCAGGTGGAGACCGTGGCCCTCCGCGATGGCTGCTAACGGGGAGACGTAGATATTGAATAAAGTCGGGCTCAGGGACGAACCCTGAGGTACGCCCTGGCCCAACTCGATCTCCCTCGAATAGCATTCTCCCATCCTGACTTGGAAGCATCTATCAGACAGGAAGGACTTAATCCAACCAAGCGCAGCACATGTGACCCCTCCTTCACTCAGACACTGTAGCAGGGTGGTATGTGCTACAGTGTCGAAAGCTGCACTTAAGTCGAGTAGGATCAGAGCCATAGTCTGGCCCTCATCCACACCCTGTCGGAGTGCTACTTCTTTCATCCCTTCGTGTAGGTTGGTTTTGGCGGTGTTTGGGTCTTTGGTGAGGGAGAGGATCAGCTGGGTGTCGTCTGCGTAGGAGATGATGTTGAGGTTGTGTTGGCGCGCGATGGATGCGAGGGGACTCATGTATACGTTGAAGAGGGTGGGACTGAGTGATGATCCTTGTCGTACGCCGCAGATGACTTCGGTGGCCTTTGATCTAAAAGGGGGGAGGCGGACTCTCTGGGTTCTTCCGGCGAGGAACGAGATGATCCATGTGAGAAGTTGGCCCGATATGCAACGTTCGCTATTCTAGCGACCGCTATGTATCGTTCCAACGACCCTTATGGTGTTTGGTTGTAAGTCAACCTATAGACCAGCTATCCTAGTAGCGTGGATACGAGCAGTCTAAGGCTAAAGACTCGAGAGGGCGTGTTAAGCCAGCTGTTTACCACACCTGTACCCCTTGAACACCCAGTGAAAGGACACCACACAAGTGTTATGAAAATAAACAGTATATTTATTAAGAATCACAACAGCCCTGTACTCTTTATGAGGACAGGGTACTAAGCACAAACCAAATCTCTTTAGCAAATACTTCAAGTGCACAATTTAGAAACAAGTGTCCGAGGACACGGAAAGATTAAGGTCTCGGGCGGACCCGATAAGGCAAGTCGGAAGCGAGGGACTCGGGACCCTAGAGTAAGGAGGCTATGCAGGCACCGAAATGCCGAGTTACCTAGCCACGAGGGCTGCGGCTGCACAAGTCTTACAGGCGTCGGGGTCTTCGCTGACGAGCCAGGAGCCGGAAGAAAAGGAGTTGCTGGCCGGCGACCAGTGCTGAATAGTTCGTAGAGATCCAAGCCTGGATCGGAGATTGATGAAACCTGAAAGCAGAGGGGACCAAGTTCGTACTACTAGCCAGTAGTCAGAGGGTACCAGGAAGGCACCGGTTGGCCGTCACCTCGACCAGGTGAGTGGGCGACGCTAGGCTCTGCAGTCTCACGGACCAGGAGGCGTTATCGGCGACCACGGCGGAGGTGCGAGCTGTCCCACGAAGGATGATGCTGTCGGCGTCGCTGGGCCCAGGATGGGGCAACAAGCCTTGGCAGTTCTCAGGGCCACGTGGTGGGCCTAAGATGGCGTCTTGAGTGGACCAGGAGGGTCCGGGGTGCTTCTCGCAAAGATGGAAGCAAGGGCCAGTCTGGAGCAACCAGACCAGCAGTGATGATTCTCGGATGTCGTCACAGAAGGACACAAGCCAGCGGCTAGTGACCAGACAACGTGCTGAGCAGCGAGCAGAAGGGCCCCACGCAGATCGTGGAGATGCTGGGGAGACTGCACTTCGGTGCTGGAGCGGCTCAGGGTCGGGGCTTCTCGGACCCCAGAGCACTCACCAGAGAGTTACCTCGATGGTCGTGCTGGTTTTTAAGAGCGTGCAGGTTCTGATGATGGCCGGTCCCTCGAGGTCTCGTCGCACCCACAGATCACAGCTGAGCTGATGACGTGGGTAGAGGTCAGAGGTGCCAGGGAAGCCGGTTCTCGTCGAGCTGGGCCGTCGGATTCCTTGAGGAAGGACTTACAGCAAACCGCAGAGTTCTTAGTTGGTGCCCGCTGATGCAGGGTGACTACTCCTTAGTCACAAGGGAGAAATCTTGAGAAGAGTCTTGAATGTCCTTTCGTAGAAAGTAGTTCTTGAATCAAAGATGATCTAATTTGGAAGGGTCCCCGCTCCGGCCTTTATTCTAAAGAAAGGGGTGGGTACATGACTAGGTCCTGCCCTAAGGGTGGGACCAGGAAGGGGGGTAGTTACACCCCTCTCCCCTGCCGGACTTTCCCCAGGCCAGGGCTGTCGCCCCTGGAACTGGTTCTAACCGGCAGATGCGTAGTGAGCACCGGGGTGCCACTCCGCAGTCACCTTCTCGCCAAAGCCCTACCTACCCAGAATACACAAACCCTGTCTGGGACGGTGCGAACACCGCCCCTGACAGGAAACCCTTTGTCCAAGTGATCCTCGCTGGAAGGACTCCCAGCAGCAGGAGGTCAGACTCGTGTCTGTGGTGGCAGCATCCATTTTGTGGAGCTGAGGCTTCAGTTAACTTTAACCGGGGTTCACAGTTACGTACATGTCGTGTCCCTCTAGAAGGGTGGGATGCTAACCTCATCGCCAGACTTGGTGAGAGGGCAGCACCCCGATTCGTATGACACCTTACTCGACATGCCTTGATAACGCGACACCGGAGTTACCGATATGGTACGCGTTATCATGGAACAGCTATTGGGTCTTGATTCCGCAAGCTGCAACCGGGCTCGGCTCGGGCCTGAACCTAGCTCACACGAGCCCACGCACTCTGCCTTCAGGATTGTTAAGGCCTGCCATAGGAGTGACTGATAGGAACTCGGGTGTCCATTGTATGGTTAGATATAGAACTACTATACCTAAAGCAAAGGGTGATTGCACGACTTCGCCCCAGCTGTCATGCAGCCAGTTGTGTCAAATTTAGGAGGCCAGCCAGGGGTGGCATAATACATGCTGCAGCCCCTGGCGGCCCTGGGTACACCTATGCCCTGAGTTACAGGGTCTGATAAGGTGGCCCAGTACCAATTGGTAAATGCACCTAGGGTACATATCGTAATTTAGAAAGAGAACAGCCAGGCTGTGGGTCTGATTAGCAGGCCCACAGCCAGAGAAAGTCGTAAACCAGTGAAACAAAAGCAAAAAATCTGGGTGATCATAGGATTGCAGACCCTACTCTCCTACATGACCCCCCCCCAAACGTCGGAACAATAAGCTAACCTTGACCAGGTGAGTCTTCTTGTTCTAAGTGGAAATATCTGGAGAGCCCATCGGCATTGCCATGATCAGTACCAGGTCTATGTTCCACTGTAAAGTCCATCCCCTGTAGGGAAATGGACCACCTAAGCAGTTTGGGGTTTTCACCCTTCATCTGATTTAGCCACAAGAGGGGCTTATGGTCGGTCTGAATCTTGAAGTGAGTACCAAACAAGTATGGCCTCAACTTCTTCAGGGCCCAAACCACAGCAAAGGCCTCCCTCTCAATAGCTGACCAATTCTTCTCTCTAGGGGTCAGCCTTCTGCTTATAAAAGCAATGGGCTGGTCTTGACCATCAAAATTCAGTTGAGAAAGAACAGCTCCCACACCCAACTCAGAAGCATCTGTTTGGACAATGAATGGTTTGGAGTAGTCCGGACTCTTGAGGATAGGCGCCGTGCACATGGCCTGCTTTAGGTCATCGAATGCTTTTTGACAGCTCGCTGTCCACTGAACCTTTTTTGGCATTTTCTTACTTGTCAGTTCGTTTAATGGTGTCACAATGGAACCATAGTTCCTGACAAACTTCCTATAGTAACCAGTCAGGCCCAAGAAAGCTCGAACCTGAGTCTGGGTGGTTGGAGGAGCCCAGTCCCTGATTGACTGTATCTTGCTCTCCAGTGGCTGAACCTGACCTCCACCTACAAGGTGGCCCAGGTACACAACCTGTGTCTGCCCTATCTGGCACTTGGTGGCCTTGATAGTGAGACCTGCTGCTTGCAGTGCCTCTAACGTCTTCCGCAGGTGGACCAGGTGATCCTCCCAGGTGGAGCTAAAGACAGCGATATCGTCAAGATACGCCGCACAGAAGTCATCCAGCCCAGTAAGGACGTGATTCACCAACCGTTGGAAGGTGGCAGGTGCATTTTTCAGACCAAAGGGCATTACCACGAACTGATAATGCCCACCAGGGGTCGAAAATGCGGTTTTAGGCTTGGCGTCCTCAGCTAACCTGATTTGCCAATACCCAGCTGTCAGGTCAAACGTACTTAAGTAGTTGGCCGAAGCCAATCTATCGATAAGCTCGTCTGCCCTTGGTATTGGATGGGCGTCAGTCTTAGTGACTGCATTGAGACCCCTGTAGTCTACGCAAAACCTCATCTCTCTCTTACCACCCTGGGTGTGAGGTTTCGGCACTAGAACTACGGGACTAGCCCAAGGGCTATCCGAGGGTTCAATGACTCCCAACTCCAACATTTTCTGCACTTCACTTTTGATGCAGTCTCTAACGTGGTCAGGCTGCCGGTAGATTTTACTCTTGACGGGCAAGCTGTCACCAGTGTCAACCTCATGGGTGCACCAATCGGTCTGACTGGGTGTTAGAGAAAACATATGTCTGAACGACTGAAGAACCTGTTTACAGTCGCTCTGTTGATGCTCGGAGAGGCTGCCACAAAAGACAACACCATCTACCGAACCATCGTCAGGATTCTGAGTGAGCAGGTCGGGGAGAGGGTCACTCTCCTCTTCCTGTCCCTCATCTAGGGCCATGAGCAAACTCATGTCCTTCCTGTCGACATATGCTTTTAGCCTGTTGACATGAAGCACCCTGTGGGGGCTCCGGGGAGTTCCCAGGTCGACCAGGTAGGTGACCTCTCCGTTTTTCTCCAGGATGGTGTAGGGCCCGGACCATTTGTCCTTGAGTGCTGCTGGGGCCACTGGCTCCAACACCCACACCTTCTGTCCGGGCTGGTAAACAGTCAAGACAGCCTTTTGGTCATGCCAAGCTTTTTGGAGTTCTTGGCTGGCCTTAAGGTTTTCAGATGCCTTTTCCATGTACTCAGCCATCCGCGAGCGGAGGCCAAGCACATAGTCCACTATGTTGGCTGCAGGCTTTTTGAGAGGTCTCTCCCATCCTTCCTTCACCAAACACAGGGGTCCCCTTACAGGATGCCCGTACAGAAGTTCAAAAGGGCTGTAGCCAACCCCCTTCTGTGGGACTTCTCTGTAGGCGAACAAGAGGCAGGGGATCAGGACGTCCCATCTACGCCGAAGCTTTTCCGGTAGTCCATGAATCATCCCTTTTAGGGTCCTGTTGAATCTCTCAACATTGAGAAGAAGGGGTCCCAGTAGGAAGGACGTATGAATGAAAAGAATTTAAGACAAAGTTGAAAGAAATAGATACATCTATAATGTTTTATTCACATTATAGGAAAGAAGATTGTCAAAACCAAATGTACAATACAAAATCGTATCCGTGCCCCTGGGGGGTAAGGGGGACGTGCAATCGTGAGGGTAGTGTGAGGAGGGAATTAGTGACAATAAAAACACGTATTATTCAGACATTCTCATAAGTTAAATGTCAATTCGACAGCATATAGACAACAAATCAGATTGACAGTTCGAAATACACATGCCCCTGAATCCGTACTATACACAATTTGGGGTAGGAGGAGGCTGTGTGGGAGTTGAGAAAGTCGACGTTTCGACCCAAGGGAGGCAGGAGACTTTACAATCCTTGCGGGTGGGTCTTCATCAGGACGGGAAAAGTGTGGCGGGGCAAGCAACCTATATTAGAGTAAATATTAGAATTAAGTAAATTATTTATAGAGCTGGGTACTCGTTGAGTTACACAAAGGTGAACACACAGGGTCAGACTAACCTGTTTTAATCAGTGTTGCCGAGTGAAATTAATTTTCTGGGGTCGATATAAGCAACAGGTTCTAAGTAAAGAATTGGTAAAAATATCCATTAGCATTTAAAATGCGCGCGTGCTCGTGTTAAGAGCTAGAGTGGAGAGAATATCTCTGAACTTACTTGGAAAAGTACTGTATATATCCCACAAGGGTAGATAAGGAACGAGACGATCCGGGTGCTGGACTGGGGACCACTCCAAATTTCTGAATAGAGGAGGACATCTTATTAGATTGGAAAATGGGCCGTTTTTTTAAAATCTCTGGGGTCCACAAACACGCAGTTGTGACGATCGGTGATACATACCGATTTGAGGGAAGTCAGTCATGTGTCCCCGTGGATTACTCAGATTCTTTGATCTAAAGCATAAGAGACATGGGGAGCGCGTCAGTTATGGAGCTCAGTGGAAAGGCCAGTAAGCATGAGTCAGGAACAATGTCCGTGGCTGTGTGGGAGGAAAAGCTTACCCGTTTCACGTAGCTCTGTCAGAGCGTAGCGTCTGCCTCGGCTGCCTCGAGGAGAACAAAGAACTTCCTGGTGTCTCCGTTGTCATGGCACCAGGAGGGTCACGTGACAGTCAAGAGCGTAGAAAGACTAAAGAGTCTCTGGTTGTCAAGGTAACCCGAGAAGGGTTAGAGGTAGATCGGTTTGCTGAAACCGAAGTCAATAAAATGTGGGCAATAAATCATTATTAATAAAGGTCCGTGTTTTGTAATGAGGGCATTTCTGATTTAAATAATCTGGGACATATTCATGCAGAGATAGTCCTAGCGATATCGTCCTGCGGGAATGATTCCACCCATGGGGGTAAATTCATTAGTCGGTAATAACAGGTAAACATTACACGAGGTAGTATGGTCATACAGGACACTCAGAAAAATACTCAAAACAGTATAAAAATAAATAAATTGCAAAAATCGAGATAAGACAGCACATGAGTAAGCTGAGCTCTGGTGCATAGAAAGTACTGCAAACCTATCACAAGATGGTTAAGGCAGTATAAGCAACATAGAAACTGGTCAGATTGTAGACAATTGGTCCGTTGGCCTTTAATTGATAGAAAATACTGCGAACCTGTCGCACGATGGTTAAGGCAGTATAGACAACACTGAAAGTAGTTAGGCAGTTGATGATTGTAGTTCATTTGCATATACAATACAGTTTAGTCTACAAGAGGGGCAGTATATGGATTACATAACGGTGTAGAGATCAAGACTACATACCCCATAATCATTACAATATAGACCCATATCTACATGTATGCATACATATCACTTGGATGTAGAGCAGTCTAAGTACACATACGTTTGTTCATTACCAGAAAAACCCTGGACAGGTCGGGTTAGAGGTTAAAAGATTAGGGTAAGGTAGCAAGCTGCGAGAAAGAGCTGTCATGTTCATTTAAACCACCTTGGATGGAGTTGAAAAAGAACATCCATTTAAGTTCTCTGATGTTCAGTATTGTTGTGATATCTCCGCCCCTAGGGCCCAAGGAGGCTTTCTCAATCACAACCCATCTCAAGCTTTCCGGAGGGTGTGAAGCTGATCTGAAGTGGTCAACGAGGGGAGCCCCTAGGACTTCGCATCTTATTCTGCTCATGTGTTGTAATATGCGCTGTTTTATTTTCTGTTGGGTTTGACCGATGTAAATAAGGTCACACGGACAGATAATGGCATATATCACTGTGGATGTATTGCAATTGGTTAGCGATTTCAGTTGGATCTTGTTCAGGTTGTGTTGAAACTCCTTGGTTTGTAGCGTACTGTTACAGGCTTTGCATTGCCCACATTTGAAGTGACCTACTGCTGGTTGAAGGTTCCAAAGTGTTCTTATGGTGGGTTCCTCCTTGGTGGGAAGGAGTGAACGTACTACGAGGTCTCTAATACTTCTCGATTTCTTGAATGCATGGAGAGGTTGCGCAGGATGTTCGATGTCATCTGCAATCAGTTGCCAATGCTTGTTGACAATTTTCTTGATTTGATTGCTCTTAGTGGAGAAGGTGGTGACGCATACAATGCGGTCCAGTGAGTTGGTGATGGAGTCCTTAGCTTTCAGGAGTTCTTCGCGGGGGTAGAACCAGGCTCTCTTGCGGGCCTTGGTGATCAGCCTTCTGGGATAGCCTCGTGATTTCAGACGGTCAGCTAGATCTTCTGATTGCTCAAAATAGTGTTCCTTCGTGGAACAATTTCTGCGAATTCGCAAGAACTGCCCAAAGGGCAAGTTGTCTCTCAGTGCCCGGGGGTGGTGGCTGCTGTATTGGAGTAAGGAATTCCTTTCAGAGGGTTTCCTATAGAGGGTAGTTAATAAATGACCCTCATGGTGGTAGATGGTAATATCCAGGAAGTCAATTTTGTTTTGATCGGACTGGATGGTAAATTGTAGATGTGGAGACTGCTGGTTGAGCCAATTATGAAATTCAGTGAGCGTGATTACATCGCCGTTCCAAATTATGAGGATATCATCTATGTATCGAACCCATGTATTTAAACAATGTTGAAAGGGATTCCGAGTATTCAATACATTACTGTCCTCAAAGGCTGCCATATACAAAATGGCTACATCCGGTGCGAAAGGAGCACCCATTGCCACCCCTTTGGTTTGTAAAAAGAATTCGTTCTTAAATTTGAAGAAATTTTTCGTCATAGCGATACGAAGAAGAGCTATGATGAATTCCGTTGGAACCCACATTGGTGTTGGTCTTGAGTTTAGGTATCTGGTTGTGACTGCCAATGCCTCTTCCTGCGGGATGCTGGTATACAGGGATACCACGTCACAGGTTGCCAACAGTTGTGTCACTGGATTAAATGGTCGGTTCTCAACTAGATTGATGGTTTGTAGGGTGTCTCTCAGATAAGTTTGTGTGGATTCTGCCAGGGGTTTTAAGAAAAAGTCGATATATTGTCCAAGTGGTTCTAGTATAGAGCCACAACCCGAGACAATCGGGCGTCCTGGCGGATTGGTCATGTCCTTATGTATCTTCGGTAGTGTATATATCGTTGCCAGGCGCGGGTGTCGTTGATTGAGGAAGTCGAACTCAGTTTTGGAAAGAAAACCTAGGTCAAGGCCTAGTTGCGTGATTTCCAGAATCTCACGTGCTAAAGCCTGTGAAGGGTCTGCCCGCAGTTTGAGGTAACTGATTCCATCCGATAATTGTCTTTGAATTTCAAGCTCGTAACTTTGGACATTCTGAATTACGATCGCTCCACCCTTATCGGCGGGTTTTATCACAACTTCTCTGTTGTTGGCCAATGATTGGAGGGCGGTTTTCTCAGTTTTACTGATATTGTACTTGGTGTATGTTTGATTGAGAAGGGTGGAGTTGACGTCTCTCCATACCACGGCTTCGTATGCTAGGATTTTGTTGGTCATGGTGCATGATGGAGGCACAAAAGTTGAAGGAATCCTTAGGCCGGTATGTGAAGGGTTTCTGTATGGGCCAGTGTTTCTGAAAAAGTATTTGAGTCTTAGTTTTCTGAAGAATTTATACAATTCTGTGCGAACTGTAAAGGGGTCAGGCCTGTTGGTAGGGACATAGGATAGCCCTTTACTCAAGGCTCGTAGCTCATGTTCGTTAAGTGTGTACTGTGAGATATTCACGACAGGATTAGTGGCAGATGTATTTGTTACCACCGATAGGTCTTGTTCCGTGTTGTCCGTTCTCCATGTTGCTCCTGTTGGAAATGGACCTGTTTGGGGGCTTGGCCGCGGCTGTTGTCCCAGTTGGCGTTGCTCTGGTTCTGTCCCCGAGACTGGCCTCTGTTCGAAAAATTGCCCCTGCCTCTTGGGGGGCGCCATGGTGCGGGTCTGGATCCTAAAAAAGGTTGGTATTGTGGTGATTGGTAGCCGTAATCCGGATAGTTGTATTGTCGGCTCTGTGCTGCGAAATCCTGTTCGCCTTCGGAGCTATATGAGGAATCGGAGAAGGTAGTGTAGTTTCTTCTACCACGAAAACCTCCCCTGCCCCTGTTCGTGAATCTACCTTGTTGGTCTTGTTTGTAGTAGTCTTCTTGGAGGTATGGGTAGGTCTTCTTCTTGTCGTACAGTCTGATGTCTCTGGCAAGTTTCTCCAACTTACGGTTTTGGGTAGTGAGATCAAAGTCCTTCAAAGTCGCTTCCAAGTTATTCAGGGTTTCCTTGGCTCCTGCTAGGTTGACATCCGCAGCAATTTCCGATCTGAGTGACTTAATTTCACTAGTCAGCAGTTGGATTTGTTGTGCAGCCGTCTCTATACCAAGCACCATCCAGTGGCGAGAGCAGTTGTTAGATATATGGCTGAAACCTTCCCTGAATTTGGGGACCTCCACAAAGATAGCTGGTTCGATCTTTATCTGTAGGCCTATGGGAATTATATTCTCTTTCAGATATTTTGTGAGCAGGTGTCCGTGCCAGCGGGTGCGGATCAGTTTCTTTTCCAGCCGTTCAAGGCGCTGAATTTTATCCTTCAGACTGAAGTCTATGGTGGGTGGGTCACTAGTTAAAAAGTTATTGATCGGGTCCTCGAAGAGTTTATCAATATAGTCCTCAGAGTAGGATAGTAGTTCACGTTCGACCATGATGTGTGTAAAACCAGGGTATAGAAATCAATTCTATGAGAGAGAACCTCGCAGACAGCGTCTGCACGAAGTATAGTATGAGAAAGAGGGTTAACCCAAGGAAGTCACTGGGACCTGGGTGTTTGACGTTGAGAAGAAGGGGTCCCAGTAGGAAGGACGTATGAATGAAAAGAATTTAAGACAAAGTTGAAAGAAATAGATACATCTATAATGTTTTATTCACATTATAGGAAAGAAGATTGTCAAAACCAAATGTACAATACAAAATCGTATCCGTGCCCCTGGGGGGTAAGGGGGACGTGCAATCGTGAGGGTAGTGTGAGGAGGGAATTAGTGACAATAAAAACACGTATTATTCAGACATTCTCATAAGTTAAATGTCAATTCGACAGCATATAGACAACAAATCAGATTGACAGTTCGAAATACACATGCCCCTGAATCCGTACTATACACAATTTGGGGTAGGAGGAGGCTGTGTGGGAGTTGAGAAAGTCGACGTTTCGACCCAAGGGAGGCAGGAGACTTTACAATCCTTGCGGGTGGGTCTTCATCAGGACGGGAAAAGTGTGGCGGGGCAAGCAACCTATATTAGAGTAAATATTAGAATTAAGTAAATTATTTATAGAGCTGGGTACTCGTTGAGTTACACAAAGGTGAACACACAGGGTCAGACTAACCTGTTTTAATCAGTGTTGCCGAGTGAAATTAATTTTCTGGGGTCGATATAAGCAACAGGTTCTAAGTAAAGAATTGGTAAAAATATCCATTAGCATTTAAAATGCGCGCGTGCTCGTGTTAAGAGCTAGAGTGGAGAGAATATCTCTGAACTTACTTGGAAAAGTACTGTATATATCCCACAAGGGTAGATAAGGAACGAGACGATCCGGGTGCTGGACTGGGGACCACTCCAAATTTCTGAATAGAGGAGGACATCTTATTAGATTGGAAAATGGGCCGTTTTTTTAAAATCTCTGGGGTCCACAAACACGCAGTTGTGACGATCGGTGATACATACCGATTTGAGGGAAGTCAGTCATGTGTCCCCGTGGATTACTCAGATTCTTTGATCTAAAGCATAAGAGACATGGGGAGCGCGTCAGTTATGGAGCTCAGTGGAAAGGCCAGTAAGCATGAGTCAGGAACAATGTCCGTGGCTGTGTGGGAGGAAAAGCTTACCCGTTTCACGTAGCTCTGTCAGAGCGTAGCGTCTGCCTCGGCTGCCTCGAGGAGAACAAAGAACTTCCTGGTGTCTCCGTTGTCATGGCACCAGGAGGGTCACGTGACAGTCAAGAGCGTAGAAAGACTAAAGAGTCTCTGGTTGTCAAGGTAACCCGAGAAGGGTTAGAGGTAGATCGGTTTGCTGAAACCGAAGTCAATAAAATGTGGGCAATAAATCATTATTAATAAAGGTCCGTGTTTTGTAATGAGGGCATTTCTGATTTAAATAATCTGGGACATATTCATGCAGAGATAGTCCTAGCGATATCGTCCTGCGGGAATGATTCCACCCATGGGGGTAAATTCATTAGTCGGTAATAACAGGTAAACATTACACGAGGTAGTATGGTCATACAGGACACTCAGAAAAATACTCAAAACAGTATAAAAATAAATAAATTGCAAAAATCGAGATAAGACAGCACATGAGTAAGCTGAGCTCTGGTGCATAGAAAGTACTGCGAACCTATCACAAGATGGTTAAGGCAGTATAAGCAACATAGAAACTGGTCAGATTGTAGACAATTGGTCCGTTGGCCTTTAATTGATAGAAAATACTGCGAACCTGTCGCACGATGGTTAAGGCAGTATAGACAACACTGAAAGTAGTTAGGCAGTTGATGATTGTAGTTCATTTGCATATACAATACAGTTTAGTCTACAAGAGGGGCAGTATATGGATTACATAACGGTGTAGAGATCAAGTCTACATACCCCATAATCATTACAATATAGACCCATATCTACATGTATGCATACATATCACTTGGATGTAGAGCAGTCTAAGTACACATACGTTTGTTCATTACCAGAAAAACCCTGGACAGGTCGGGTTAGAGGTTAAAAGATTAGGGTAAGGTAGCAAGCTGCGAGAAAGAGCTGTCATGTTCATTTAAACCACCTTGGATGGAGTTGAAAAAGAACATCCATTTAAGTTCTCTGATGTTCAGTATTGTTGTGATATCTCCGCCCCTAGGGCCCAAGGAGGCTTTCTCAATCACAACCCATCTCAAGCTTTCCGGAGGGTGTGAAGCTGATCTGAAGTGGTCAACGAGGGGAGCCCCTAGGACAACAAGCCCATTGCATTGTGGATGATAGGGTGTAGTGAACTTGTAGTTAACACCACATTCCTTCCACATAGCAGTTAAGTAGCTCGACATGAAGTTTGCACCTCTGTCGGAGACGACCTCCTTAGGGAAGCCCACTCTGGAGAACACTCCAACTAGGGCTCTTGCCACAACAGGTGCTGTAGTGGTCCTAAGGGGAATAGCTTCAGGATACCTGGTGGCATGATCCACTACCACCAGTATAAACTTGTGCCCTGATGCTGTAGGTGGTTCCATGGGACCGACGATGTCGATCCCCACCCGTTCAAAGGGCACCCCCACCACAGGCATTGGTATAAGGGGGGCCTTTGTCGTGCCACCTGACTTACCACTGGCTTGGCAAGTGACACAGGAGCGGCAAAACTCCTTGGTATCCTCGTTCATGCAAGGCCAGTGAAAGTGTGAGACAAGCCTATCCCACGTTTTCGTCTGGCCTAAGTGACCTGCTAAGGGAATCTCGTGGGCCAAGGTAAGTAGGAAACCACGCTGAGACAAGGGTACAACCAGCCTCCTGGTCATGCCAGGCTTGGGGTCTCTTGACTCAGTGTACAGGAGTCCATCTTCCCAGTATACCTTGTGGGTACCTGTGGCGTTCCCAGCAGCCTCAGCAGCAGCCTGCTGTCTGAGGGGTTCAAGAGAAGGGCAGTCTAACTGGTCCTTCCCCAGGTCTTCCCTTGAGGGTCCCCCTGAACCCAAGAATTCAACTTGATCAAGTTCGAATTCCCTTGGCTCAGTTTCCCTCAATTCCTGTAGGTCAGCCTCCTCTGAGACTTGATCCTCGACCTGGGGCAAGGGGGAAGGCGCAGCCTTAACCCTACTGCTCTTTTTCTTGGGAGGTGTCTGGTCCGTTGTTCCAGGATCCAGCACCTGTTCAGTGGGGCATTTCCTGACCTGTGACCTAGTCACAGCGAACACATGTGCTGGCAAACCTAACATTTCCATGTGAGTCCGGTGCTCCACTTCTGACCATTGTGACGACTCCAAATCATTGCCCAACAAACAATCCACTGGGAGGTCTGGACTAACTACAACCTTCTTTTGGCCAGTTACCCCTCCCCAGGAGAAAGCTACAATTGCCATACTGTGATTGGTAGTGACATTGCTTGCATTGGTCACCAGGAATTCTGTACCTGGCATGATCTGTCCAGGGTCCACAAAGTTAGGCGTCACCATGGTGATGCTGGCACAAGTGTCCCTATAGGCCTGAGCCATCTTTCCATTTATGAAAGGCGTCTGTCGGTATTTGCCCAAAGTGTTGGGGCTTACGTCAGGGGATACGTCTGCGTCCCCTGTACTGACAAGGACAGCCTGAGTGAGTGTGCCAACTAAGTTGTCACGCCCCTCAGAACCCAGGGTTAACCCTACTAAACCCTTGGGAGGCGCACTACCACTGCTGACTGTACTAGGGGGCACAGGTGCCTTAGGGGCTGCAGTGGCAGGAGTCTGCCCTCCTCCTTTCTTGGTGCACTCACTAAACCAGTGAGACTTACTTTTACAGTACTGGCACCATCTTTTGGATTGGCCTTCTTTCTTCTTTTGGGGAGCCTGACCCCCACCCTCTTTGGGTTGTTGGGGACCTGTCGAAGACTTCTGGTCATTTTGTTCCCCTTTAGAATCTTTACCCTTCTGGTCTGCTTTCTTCTGACCACCTTGATTCTGGCCCTGGTTCTGCTTAACTCTTGTACGAACCCATCTGTCTGCCTTCTTTCCCAATTCTTGGGGAGAGGTCAGATCCGAGTCGACAAGATGCTGATGCAACAACTGGTTCTGACAATTGTTTAAAATTTGTTCTCTCATCATCAAATTATACAATCCTTGATAATCAGTAACCTTACTGCCCAGCAACCAGCCCTCAAAAGCCTTAGTGGCACAATCGACGAAATCAGACCAATCTTGAGACTGCGTTTTCTGGGTATCCCTGAACAGCACCCTGTACTGCTCAGTGGTTAGGCCGAACCCTTCAACGAGTGTATTTTTCAAGATTTGGTAATTGTTAGCATCCTCCACCCTTGTGGTGAGGAGCTTGTCTCTTCCTTTTCCCTCAAAGGAGAGCCACAAGATAGCTGCCCACTGACTCTGGGGAACACCCTGCACAGTGCAAGCCCTCTCCAACGCAGTAATCCATTTGTGGATGTCGTCCCCTTGTTTAAAGGGGGGCACTATCTTACCAAGGTGTTTCGTATCGAAACTCTTTTCCCTATTACTAGGTACATTGCTGCCACCAGTGGGGACTACCCCACTTAACTGTTGCTCTCTAGCAAAGGCAAGCCTTTCTTTGGCCAGGGCAAGTTCTTCCCTTTCGATCCTCAGATTAGCTGCCCTTTCCTTAGCTTCGTACACTCTCCTCTGAGGGGACGTCATCCCTCTCTGAGAAGAGTTGTGAGAGCCATTGGTTCGAAGGGATCCGCCAGAGTCTCTTGACAGAGATCGGGCTCGTCCATTCCCAATGTTAAGCTGACCTGATAGTGGCCCCAGGGGTCCCCCAGTACCGCTATCATGTTTGCTTAAGTTGGACCTGCTTAGTCTGACGACTTCTACCTGTCCCTTATCTGCCTCATCCCCAGAGAGATCCTCATCCTCATCCTCCTCCACATCCTCGTTCTCAGTTGCGAGGTGAATGAGGTCAGGATCGTCTCGGGTTCCCTCGAGGGGAGGCATGTCTCCTTCTGGATTAGAAGAGCTACGAAGTTTCTCAGCTCTCCTGGCATCATAAGTCTCCAAGAGACCAATCAGAAAGGACGTTGTGGGGTTAGACCCCTGCTGAATCTTCCTGGAGTGACACAGTCGTCTTAACTCCTTGAAGCTCAGCACAGTATATCCTGAAGGGATGACCTGTGGAGGGTCAACTGACACAAGGGGAGACCCAGAGTTTCCTCCTTTGTCCGACATACTGGTTCTAGTGTGGTGTAAGTGATGCACCTACCTACACTACGTGTTTACCTACTGTACCCTCGCTAAGAGTTGTAGCCAAGGTGTGCTAAGCCTTGAGGAGCTACAACAGCTGGTTCAGTAGAACTCAGAGTATTCTAAGCTTTTAGTTATATGTACTAACAGTACTTGTGCGATCTTTCAACAAGATATTCTTAGGATACGTGTGGTAAAACAACAGCAAGCTCAAATCCCAACCGCTGCTCGCCAATGTGAGAAGTTGGCCCGATATGCAACGTTCGCTATTCTAGCGACCGCTATGTATCGTTCCAACGACCCTTATGGTGTTTGGTTGTAAGTCAACCTATAGACCAGCTATCCTAGTAGCGTGGATACGAGCAGTCTAAGGCTAAAGACTCGAGAGGGCGTGTTAAGCCAGCTGTTTACCACACCTGTACCCCTTGAACACCCAGTGAAAGGACACCACACAAGTGTTATGAAAATAAACAGTATATTTATTAAGAATCACAACAGCCCTGTACTCTTTATGAGGACAGGGTACTAAGCACAAACCAAATCTCTTTAGCAAATACTTCAAGTGCACAATTTAGAAACAAGTGTCCGAGGACACGGAAAGATTAAGGTCTCGGGCGGACCCGATAAGGCAAGTCGGAAGCGAGGGACTCGGGACCCTAGAGTAAGGAGGCTATGCAGGCACCGAAATGCCGAGTTACCTAGCCACGAGGGCTGCGGCTGCACAAGTCTTACAGGCGTCGGGGTCTTCGCTGACGAGCCAGGAGCCGGAAGAAAAGGAGTTGCTGGCCGGCGACCAGTGCTGAATAGTTCGTAGAGATCCAAGCCTGGATCAGAGATTGATGAAACCTGAAAGCAGAGGGGACCAAGTTCGTACTACTAGCCAGTAGTCAGAGGGTACCAGGAAGGCACCGGTTGGCCGTCACCTCGACCAGGTGAGTGGGCGACGCTAGGCTCTGCAGTCTCACGGACCAGGAGGCGTTATCGGCGACCACGGCGGAGGTGCGAGCTGTCCCACGAAGGATGATGCTGTCGGCGTCGCTGGGCCCAGGATGGGGCAACAAGCCTTGGCAGTTCTCAGGGCCACGTGGTGGGCCTAAGATGGCGTCTTGAGTGGACCAGGAGGGTCCGGGGTGCTTCTCGCAAAGATGGAAGCAAGGGCCAGTCTGGAGCAACCAGACCAGCAGTGATGATTCTCGGATGTCGTCACAGAAGGACACAAGCCAGCGGCTAGTGACCAGACAACGTGCTGAGCAGCGAGCAGAAGGGCCCCACGCAGATCGTGGAGATGCTGGGGAGACTGCACTTCGGTGCTGGAGCGGCTCAGGGTCGGGGCTTCTCGGACCCCAGAGCACTCACCAGAGAGTTACCTCGATGGTCGTGCTGGTTTTTAAGAGCGTGCAGGTTCTGATGATGGCCGGTCCCTCGAGGTCTCGTCGCACCCACAGATCACAGCTGAGCTGATGACGTGGGTAGAGGTCAGAGGTGCCAGGGAAGCCGGTTCTCGTCGAGCTGGGCCGTCGGATTCCTTGAGGAAGGACTTACAGCAAACCGCAGAGTTCTTAGTTGGTGCCCGCTGATGCAGGGTGACTACTCCTTAGTCACAAGGGAGAAATCTTGAGAAGAGTCTTGAATGTCCTTTCGTAGAAAGTAGTTCTTGAATCAAAGATGATCTAATTTGGAAGGGTCCCCGCTCCGGCCTTTATTCTAAAGAAAGGGGTGGGTACATGACTAGGTCCTGCCCTAAGGGTGGGACCAGGAAGGGGGGTAGTTACACCCCTCTCCCCTGCCGGACTTTCCCCAGGCCAGGGCTGTCGCCCCTGGAACTGGTTCTAACCGGCAGATGCGTAGTGAGCACCGGGGTGCCACTCCGCAGTCCCCTTCTCGCCAAAGCCCTACCTACCCAGAATACACAAACCCTGTCTGGGACGGTGCGAACACCGCCCCCGACAGGAAACCCTTTGTCCAAGTGATCCTCGCTGGAAGGACTCCCAGCAGCAGGAGGTCAGACTCGTGTCTGTGGTGGCAGCATCCATTTTGTGGAGCTGAGGCTTCAGTTAACTTTAACCGGGGTTCACAGTTACGTACATGTCGTGTCCCTCTAGAAGGGTGGGATGCTAACCTCATCGCCAGACTTGGTGAGAGGGCAGCACCCCGATTCGTATGACACCTTACTCGACATGCCTTGATAACGCGACACCGGAGTTACCGATATGGTACGCGTTATCATGGAACAGCTATTGGGTCTTGATTCCGCAAGCTGCAACCGGGCTCGGCTCGGGCCTGAACCTAGCTCACACGAGCCCACGCACTCTGCCTTCAGGATTGTTAAGGCCTGCCATAGGAGTGACTGATAGGAACTCGGGTGTCCATTGTATGGTTAGATATAGAACTACTATACCTAAAGCAAAGGGTGATTACACGACTTCGCCCCAGCTGTCATGCAGCCAGTTGTGTCAAATTTAGGAGGCCAGCCAGGGGTGGCATAATACATGCTGCAGCCCCTGGCGGCCCTGGGTACACCTATGCCCTGAGTTACAGGGTCTGATAAGGTGGCCCAGTACCAATTGGTAAATGCACCTAGGGTACATATCGTAATTTAGAAAGAGAACAGCCAGGCTGTGGGTCTGATTAGCAGGCCCACAGCCAGAGAAAGTCGTAAACCAGTGAAACAAAAGCAAAAAATCTGGGTGATCATAGGATTGCAGACCCTACTCTCCTACAATCCAGTCCAATGCTTTTCCTTGTATTCCGACGTTGCTGAGGCGTTGTATAAGGGTGGTATGACAGATTGTGGCGAAGGCTGTGGAGAGGTCAAGTAGGATGTGGGCAACTGTTTCTCCGTTGTCCAGTAGAGTTCGAATGTCGTCTGTTGCTGCAATGAGGGCGGTCTCGGTGCTGTGTTTGGCTCGGAAGCCGGACTGTGAAGGGTCGAGGGATTTGTTGGATTCGAGGAAGGCGGCGAGCTGACTGTTGACGGCTTTCTCAATGACTTTGGCATGGAATGGGAGGAGCGAAATGGGGCGGTAGTTCTTGAGTTCGGTGGGGTCTGCTGTGGGTTTCTTCAGGAGGGCGCTGAGTTCGGCATGTTTCCAGCTTTCCGGGTAGGTAGCGGAGTTGAGGGAGCAGTTGATGACATCTTGGAGATGGGGTGCGATAATGTAGTCTGCTTTGTTGAAAATGTGGTGGGGACATGGGTCGGTTGGCGATCCTGAGTGGATGGAGTTCATCAGGCGGATGGTGTCTTCAGTGGTGATTGGGTTCCAGGCGCAAAGGTTGTTGGAGGGGGGTTTTAGTTCGGAGGTGGGTGGGGTGGACTGGTCGCTAAAGCTGTTATGTATGTCAGCGATTTTGTTGTGGAAGAACGAGGCTAGAGAGTTGCAGAGGTCTTGGGAGGGGGTGATGTCGTTGGTGCCGGCGGTGGGGTTGGTAAATTCTTTGACAATGTTGAATAGTTCCTTGCTGTTGTGGGCGTTGTTGTCGAGTCGATCCTTGAATGCTGATTTCTTAGTGGATCGGATCAGTTGGTGGTGTTTGCGGGTGGCGTTCCTGAAGGTGGCCAGGTTGTCAGTGGTTGGGTTTTTCCGCCAGGCTTTCTCGAGGGTGCGACAGATCTTCTTGGATTTCTTAAGGTCATCATTGAACCAGGGGGCTTTTTTGCTACCTTGCTTGATCTGATGGTTTTTCAAGGGTGCTAATTCGTCAGCGCTGTGGGTGATCCATTGTGTGAGGTTGGTGGCTGCTTGGTTTGGGTCCGATAATTTGGCAGGAGGGTTTTGGTGAAGTGATGTGAAGAGCTGGTAGGTGGTGATTTTGTTCCAGTTTCTGCGGGGAATTGGTTGTGGGTGGTTGTGGGTCGAAGTCTTTTTGTAGTTGAAGTGAACGCAGCTGTGGTCCGTCCAATGGAGAGCTGTGGTGTGATTGAAGGAGATGTACTTGCTGGAGGTGAAGATTGGGTCGAGCGTGTGCCCGGCATAGTGGGTGGGGGTGTCAACAAGTTGTTTGAGTCCGAGATTGGCGAGGTTGTCTAGAAGGGTGGTGGTGTTGCTGTCGTTGTCCTTTTCTAGGTGGAAGTTGAGGTCTCCCAGTAGAATGTAGTCCTCGGAGGGGAGGGCGTGTGGGCTGATGAAGTTGGTGATGTCTTCGCTGAATTGTGTGCGGGGTCCTGGTGGCCTGTAGATGAGGGTGCCTCTGAGAGTGGTTTTGGGGTTGGTGTGAATCTGGAAGTGGAGGTGTTCGGCGGCTGCAAGGTTATCGTCGGAACTGGTCATGATGCGGATGGTGTTCTTATGGACAGTGGCGATGCCTCCTCCTGTTTGGTTGATGCGGTCCTTTCGGATGATCTTGTAGCCTTCCGGGATGGCAATGGAGCTGATGAGGCGTTCATCCAGGTTTCTGTAAGAAAGGCGACGTCCGGCGATGTGGTGTCAAGTAGGTTCCAGAGTTCAATGGCGTGTCTGTGGACCGAGCGGGTGTTGAGCAGGATGCAGTTCAGGTGGTTAGTGTCGGAGCTCTGTTTGGAGTTTGTGGATTTGGTGTGGGTCCTGATGCAGTCGAACTTGCAGGAGTGGCAGGTGAAGGGTCCATGGGTGTGTCCTGGGGCGGCTTGGTAGCAGTCTGGGAGTCGGCCGGGGTTAAGTGCTGAGAGGGTTGCGGCGTCGTACGTTATGCGGGTGGAGTGGATTTTGCAGGGGCCAGGGGGTTTGGCGCTGGGCGCGGTCCAGGCGCGGACGGGCGTAGACGGGCTTACCTTTGGCGCACCTTCGGCACGCGTCCGCTGCGCGTGAACGCTGCGCGCAAATGCGTCTGTCATATGTGGATAGTGGAGGGGGGCGGAGCGAGGGAGGAGCAGCTGGGAGGCGGGAGCGGGGTGGAGGGACGGGCTACGAGGCACAACAACAAATTGGCAGCAAAAATGAAAGCGAAAACAGGACGAGATTGGGGCCACAGTCAGGCACAAATTATATTTATCAGGCAATGCGACCAATATAGCGCTACGATACTAAGGAGGCACAAATGATATATAAGACAATGCGAGCAATGCACAATGGGTAAACAGAGCACTGGCAAGTGTAGTGTTTATTACGTAGCATATTGGCTCAGCCTTGCTGTAGTTAGGAGCCAAGACCCTTTCGGTTCCCTAAACTGTGGTGCGGGTTCTTACCCGTGAGGTCCTGTTGGGCAGAGGAGCAGCTGCCACCGGGTTCTACCCTTTGTTCACTTAGTTGTCCACGTGGATAGTATGTATATGGGTTGTTTATAGTTTTGTTACTTGTGCACTAATCACCCCCTGAACCCTTTTTTCACTTTTCCTTCCCCTGCCCCCAGCACGTGTGTTCAGTTGCGGTATGTCTGAACAGGACACAGTAGCTTTCACTGAGGAACATATTAAAAACCTACTAAGGGATCCACCGCCATTTGCATCAGCCATCCTCAGCCTAACGGCTAACACCCAAAACGAGTCAGAAAAATTACTCCGACTGCGCAAGAAACAAATCAGGACTGATCTCCACGGACACTTTCTTCTTCAACATTTAAGAGCTGGAACAATCCCTGCCGGCCTTCAAATCCGCAATATCCCAGTAGTATTCACGGATGACCCAGACTATAAAAAAGGATTCAGCGGTATAGAAACAAAGTGCAGCAGGGATCTGATGGTCCTTACAATAGAAACAGCCCATAGAATATCTGTCAAGGAATTGGAAGAAATTTCAACATTGGAGAAAGAAATCCAGGACAATCAATTAATCACCGACTCCAAAGGACTGCTGGAAAAAGTAGAAAAAGAAATTGGAGAGTTCAAGGATTTCACAGTAGCCCAAAAGAGCAATAAATTTGAATCAGACAAGAAGAATTTTTCCCTGGAGTCCGTCTATCCGTACCTAAGGAAAAAGTTCTATACCAACCCAGAGTCAAGGAGATTCCTACAGGACAACCAAGGACGGTCACGCCGCAAGTTTGTCTCATTTTCAGATACATCCTCCTCAGGGAGCGAATCAAACAACACAAACAGATCATACCAGAATAGGCAAAGCAACCAATCAGAACAACAACAAAGACAACAACAGAATCAGAATCCTTTTTTAGGCCAGGGCCCACAGAAAGGGAGGGGTCGCACACGACCAGTGCAACCATGGGAAATGAGGACACGGTCCCGATTCTACAAGAATTAAATCTTCCCCCAATATTCAATTTATCTGGAAAAAGTTTAACAGAAGCGGAAACATCAATTCTAACAAAAGGTCTGGCCTTTGTTCCATCCAGACCAACAGACTATGTCAGAATGAAACTAGAGGTTCTAGAATTCTGTCGCAAGATTAGATTGAAAACATTCTTCTTGGACACTACCGAGGACCGCCAACTAGAAGTGTCAGGTCTAAAGAATAAATCTACTTTTTGCCCAGCAGGGTCAAAAATACCAAAAGAAGTCATCACCTTCGAGCACACAATTCTATCAGGAATTTCCACCTTAGAGAAAAAAAGAAGCTATATGAAATACAATTTACCAAAAATAGAAAAAGACGCATTACTTGCATTAAAAAATGACAGATCAGTCGTCATAAAGCAAGCAGACAAGGGGGGCGCAGTGGTAATCTGGGATGTCAATAAATACAAAACGGAAGTTCACCGACAACTGAATGATACCACTTGCTACAGGCGTATCACAAAAAAACCACGATTGAATACCAGAACCAACTCTTTCCAATCATACAAAAAGGACACAACCAAGGTTTTGTTGGACCAAAGGAATTGGCATTTTTACAAAACAAAACCCCCAGAATCCCAGTATTTTATGTACTACCTAAAATACATAAAGATGAAAGCAACCCACCCGGACGTCCAATAGTATCTGGATGCGAGTCCCTCTTTGAACCAATAGCTAAGTACATAGATTTCTTTTTAAAACCATTTATCGAACTAGTGCCAGCCCACCTGAAGGACACAACCGCCTTCCTCCGAAAGATTGAGACTGTACAATTTGACCAAAACCAACAACTTATGGTCACATTAGATGTCGTCTCACTGTACACCCAAATTCCCCAAGACCAAGCCATAGAGACATTGACATTCTTTCTGGATAAACGAGACAGACCGTTTCAAGTACCAACCGAATTTTTAGTAGAACTGGCAACAATGGCCCTACAAAAAAACTTCTTCACATTTGACTCTGAATTTTTTCTACAGGTAAAGGGAGTGGCTATGGGGTGTCCATTTGCCCCCGAATTAGCGGTAATGTTCATGGGGCTGTATGAACAAAAATTCATTTATAATGACAACCCTTTTAAAGAACAGATTTCCCATTACATGAGATACATCGACGATGTATTTCTCATCTGGACTGGCAGCCCTGAGAGCCTAAATGATTTTGTCAACTGGTTGAACGCACGAAGCAATGACATCAAGTTCAGTTGCACATCATCAAATACATCAATCACATTTTTGGACGTTAAACTAGAACCATCTGAGGGAGGACTTGCGACAACACTTTTCAGAAAACCGACCGACCGGAATAAAGCATTGCTTTATTCAAGCAACCATCCACGCGGCCTGAGGCAAAATTTACCTTTCGGCCAATTCCTTAGAGTACGTAGGAATTGTTCACGCAAGGAGGACTATTTTGAACATGCCAACCAACTCAAAGATAGACTCCTCCAACAAACTATTAAAAAACTCACTCAAGAGAGCTTGGTGGACGCCACGTGAATCCCTCTTGCAGAAAAAGCCCAAAAAGGAACAGAAACGGATAGTTTGTGTATCTACGTTTTGCCCGGCTTCAAATCAATTGAAGAAACTAATTACATCAAACTGGCACCTAATAAAGGGATTACACGAGGACTTGAAAACACCACCCTTGTTTGCACACAAGAAAGAAAAAAGTGTGGCGAATCACATTGTGAGAGCTGCCCTACCAATTGAGAAAGGCCCGACATTGAGGAGTTTGTTCGGTTTTCCACCCATTACTGGACACCACAAATGTGGATCATGCACCTGCTGTGAAGAGACAATGGAAGAGTCAGTTTTTTCTTTTAATAAAATTAATTGGAAGCATGATACGTTCACCAATTGTAAGACCAAGAACGTTGTGTACGCAATAATATGCCCATGCCCTAAGTTGTACATAGGCAAAACCACTCAAGAAATCAGGCAACGTATCACCCAACATAAGTCAAGGATACGCAGGGAAGTAGAAAATGCACCATTGGTCAACCACTGGATCACTATGAAACACGACAAAACCAAGCTGAAGTGGACTGTAATATCAAAAATTGAAAATGACCCGAGAGGTGGCAACATTGAATCAAGATTAAATCAAAGGGAAGCAATGCTCATAATGAAATATGATGCAGCAGTGAATGGACTGAACGAACTGTCTGAAATCTACAAACCTAATACGTGAATAGACTTCCCAAAAATCAAGGAGACTACAATTCCCAGAATCCTCGGTTTCTTAGCCACTCCCACAGCGAAGTAGAGGTAGGAGCCTCATTCAGTCACAACAGACCGAAGAGGAAGGAGTGAGAATCAGCACCAGCGGCATTTTTTCCAAGCGGCATTTAACAAATGGTAACATTGGCTACTAGGCGAACTACCGCGCCTCCGCGGTCTCTGTTTTGCAATAGGGAACGCGGGTTTACAAAACGGCACCCTTACGCTTCCCCCGCTGTCTCTTTCAGACCACGAGTAACTTGAACGACATCACCGGGATTCTAGCCCCCGGCAGGAGCGGCAGCCGAGCATTTTGATTAACGCGGAGTTCTACTCTGTAACGGGTAAGCCTCCGCCTATGGTTACATAAGACATTCAAGTCACAATCCAAAACGTTAGATAGCGAGCACTAACGGCCCTTCCCCCTGCCTTTCTTGCAGATTCAAAACGACAAATAGAACTTTCCTAGAACAGGTAGGAGCATCACATCATTTAATTCAAACTAGATGAATGTGAATATCTAAATGCAGTGCACTTATCGTTTCCTTTTCCAACTTGTTCCAGCCCTTCCTTCAACCCCATTGTTTGGAGCCATGACCCAAATTAGAGGTAGGCTGAGACTGGGTTGTTTGCAAATTAGGTGTTGAACCCTTAGAACACAAATTTATGAGTTTGTTCCTTTCCCTTACAGTGATTGTTTGGTCCTGAAGAGAACCCTGACAGTGACAGGGCTCGAAACGCGTCGACCGACCAGGTCCCAGGTCATTTCCCAGAGTTCTCCCAAAGGAAACCCCTAGGGGAACACGATAAAAGACTGATTTGTTTTCTTTTTTGTTCAAAAAGGTTACAATTTAACCTGAGGTAGACTAAAAAACGGACTTTACATTTGATGAACTAAAAAGAGTATTCTTGACACTGGGACCAGTGTGTGTGTTTTGTATGAATGGAAGGCCATGAATGAGCTGTATGGAAGTTGATGATTTATTGTACATACCTAATCACTTGTATACTTTGTTTTTGTTTGTATATATATGTATATAGAATGTTTTGTATTCCCATGCATAAAACCAAAAAAATGATGCAGACCTAATTAAAAATTAGGTAACTAAAGAAATTAATAAAAAACTGCAATTCATAAAGCAGGTGTGCATGTCTTTGTCATGTATACTATACAGTTGAATAGTGTGTATTAAATAAGCCCCCCAGCACTGGCAAGTGTAGTGTTTATTACGTAGCATATTGGCTCAGCCTTGCTGTAGTTAGGAGCCAAGACCCTTTCGGTTCCCTAAACGATGTTAAAGAGGCACAGATGAATTTAAATCAATGCGAGCAATGCACGATGAGTGAACAGAGCAGCAGAGCGCTAAGATACCCAGAGGTCAGGGAGCGTGGGGAGCGACCGCTTCTGAGCGAGTCAGGACGGTCACAGCGCTTCCCCGGACGGCACGAACTTTAACTATCAGTGGGAGGGAGGAGCAGCTGGGAGGCGGGAGCGGGGTGGAGGGACGGGCTACGAGGCACAACAACAAATTGGCAGCAAAAACGAAAGCGAAAATAGGACGAGATTGGGGCCACAGTCAGGCACAAATTATTTTTATCAGGCAATGCGACCAATATAGCGCTACAATACTAAGGAGGCACAAATGATATATAAGACAATGCGAGCAATGCACAATGGGTAAACAGAGCAGTAGAGCGCTACGATGTTAAAGAGGCACAGATACTAAGGAGGCACAAGTGATATATAAGACAATGCGAGCAATGCACAATGGGTAAACAGAGCAGTAGAGCGCTACGATGTTAAAGAGGCACAGATACTAAGGAGGCACAAATGATATATAAGACAATGCGAGCAATGCACAATGGGTAAACAGAGCAGTAGAGCGCTACGATGTTAAAGAGGCACAGATACTAAGGAGGCACAAATGATATATAAGACAATGCGAGCAATGCACAATGGGTAAACAGAGCAGTAGAGCGCTACGATGTTAAAGAGGCACAGATACTAAGGAGGCACAAATGATATATAAGACAATGCGAGCAATGCACAATGGGTAAACAGAGCAGTAGAGCGCTACGATGTTAAAGAGGCACAGATACTAAGGAGGCACAAATGATATATAAGACAATGCGAGCAATGCACAATGGGTAAACAGAGCAGTAGAGTGCTACGATGTTAAAGAGGCACAGATACTAAGGAGGCACAAATGATATATAAGACAATGCGAGCAATGCACAATGGGTAAACAGAGCAGTAGAGCGCTACGATGTTAAAGAGGCACAGACACTAAGGAGGCACAAATGATATATAAGACAATGCGAGCAATGCACAATGGGTAAACAGAGCAGTAGAGCGCTACAATGTTAAAGAGGCACAGATACTAAGGAGGCACAAATGATATATAAGACAATGCGAGCAATGCACAATGGGTAAACAGAGCAGTAGAGCGCTACGATGTTAAAGAGGCACAGATACTAAGGAGGCACAAATGATATATAAGACAATGCGAGCAATGCACAATGGGTAAACAGAGCAGTAGAGCGCTACGATGTTAAAGAGGCACAGATGAATTTAAATCAATGTGAGCAATGCACGATGAGTGAACAGAGCAGCAGAGCGCTACGATACCCAGAGGTCAGGGAGCGTGGGGAGCGACCGCTTTGACCGTGCTAACATCCGATATCACCAATTTCCCTGCGATAGCAACAGCAAAAAGCATTGCCACCGATGAAAACCGGCAAATATCGCTAATGAGATGCAGAGTAGGCATTCCCATGCAAAAAGACGCGACCACACCACTTCTTAACATTCTCGAACGACCAGCCAAATCCGCCATAAGAACACAAAACATGCGATAAGGCGCGTTAGCAGCAGGAATTTAACACCTGCTCTGACCTGGTGTAAAGTCAGACGACAACCTGAACAAGACAGGGAGCAAGAGAGAGAGAGAAAGAGGGAGAGAGGGAGAGAGAAAGAGAGGGAGAGAGAGAAAGAGAGGGAGAGAGAGTGCCGACACTGAGGACCCAGGCCTCACTGCTCACCTGCTACCACCGGTGCGTGTCCAACCACGTGCCGGTTTAGACTGCAGTCCACCAGGTCCCTTATCGTCCCAAAAAACTCTTTGAACTGATCAAAACCCAATCCAAAGAGGCAACTCATCATCCACGAAGTATAGAATGCCCGCAGCCAGATTGTGAAGAATTCTCCACCTTCTTCACCATGAAGACTGATACCATCAGGAACGACCTCCTTAAGCATCTAACCTTGTACACGAGAATGAATGCACAAACTCCTCCGTCTCCCCGAACCGCGTCATGCCAAAGGCCATCAAAGTCCAACCCAAAAAATAATGCAGATTGGTCAGCATTTACCTCCTACTCTGAAGATGCCATAGGCAATATACTCTGTGCATTGAACCCCGCTAACCACTTTTCGGACCCGCTTCCGGCAAACGCAGTCAAAGACCTTACTCCACTGCTGCTACCGCTTTGGTCCAAGATCATTAACAGTTCACTTCAACAGGGGTGCCATCCCAGATTTCCTCAAAGTAGGCTAGGTTTCACCCATTCTAAAGAAACCCACGGCAGACCCCGCGGACCTAAACAACTACAGCCCCATCTCCAATATCCCTACCTTTGCCAAGCTGCTGTAAAAATGTGTGCATCTTCAGCTAAAGAATCATATTGATCACTTTAACCTTCTCAACAAACACCAATCAGGTTTCCGGGCAGGCCACAGTATAGAATCAGCCATGACACATATTATTGACGATGCGCTGCAAATACTTGATCAAAACAGATCATGTTTACTCATCCTACTTGACCTCTTCTCGGCCTTTGATACAGTCAAGCATGAGAACCTGCTAGACCTTCTGAAACACAGAATGGGCATATCTGGGACAGTGCTAAGCGGGTTCACTTCATTTCTCCAAAATCGGACACTACAATTCAAAGTCAACAACACCCTGTCTAAGCCCGTCCCAGTATCTCTGGGAGTCCCGCAAGGATCCGCATTATCCCCAACATTGTTTAATCTCTTCTTGGAACCTCTCACCGAAATTCTACAAACATCTAACATGCAATATCACATGTATGCAGATGACACACAACTATACCTAAAGATCCACACTCTGGAGGATATCAAACAACTTGATACAGTGCTTAGGAATACCCGAACCTGGCTGGCAGAAAATCATCTCAAATTGAATGCCCTAAAGACTGAATTCTTACTAATAGCTCCTCCGGCCCGAATCCCCAAAATGCAAGAATGGATCAAACATATTATGGCACTCAACGTTCAACCCACCGTCGTAAACTCAGCTAAGTCATTAGGAATAACCTTAGACAGTAACCTCAACATGCAAAAACATATCAGCAGTGCTACAAAGGGAGCAAACTTCCAGATAGACACACTGGGGAAACTGAAACCCTTCCTACCACACAATGACTTCAAGCAAGCAGTACAGGCTCTGGTTATACCCAGAGTGGAATACGGATGTGTCTCTCTCTGCGGCCTACCCAAAGCATCAACTGCACCACTAAGGGCATCGATCAACGCCGCAGCAAAACGCATTACTGGGTCTAAACGCAGTTCCCACATCCCCCGGACCTACAATCCCTGAATTGGCTACCCCTGGAGGCAACAATTCAACTGAAAATTGCGTGCATGAGGCACAGAGCCATGCATCACAAGACACCAAGCTACCTGGCACAGAAATTGACGATCTCGGGTGGATCCAGATCCTCAAGAAATGCTGAAAAATTACTACTGAAACCACAAAAATTCCACAAGAAAAAAACTTATAACAGATGCTTCTCTGGGATGGCGCCCAGAATATGGAATGCCTTACCCCCAGAAACCAGACTTAGCCCATCCACTACCTCTTTTAAAAAGGAAGTAAAATCCATCCTCATGGCCAAATTCACATGCATATGGTCTTTGGAAACACTGTGACGAGATGCACAGGCACACTCAAACACAAGGCATTTGGATGATACATCTTACTATGCAACTTTTACAATATGCTGTGTACATATGTGTGGTTATGTTTTTATTTCATGTATAAGTAACTTTTAATGGTTGTATAGCGCTTTGATATCTGCCAGGATCTTGTTCGCGCTCTTTAAAACTTTCAAATAAATAAATAAATGTGTATATATATACCCCTTTAATGTTGACAGGAAGTACTATTAGTCATGTGACTTAAATGTTGTTCAAATAGTACCTTCTTCCTCCTTCACATGACATGTGACCAAGCCTCGGCTGAGGCGAAACGCGTCATGGCGACTGGTGGGCTGTTTATTCCTCACGAATAAATGCACTAACAACGGAGCACGGAGTCTGTGGCTTTACTCGATCTTTTCAGTGTGGCGTGGCGTGGCGTAGCTGTGGTTTTTGCTGCGCTCGTACTGAACTTTGCAGAATATTTTGTGCCTGATCAACTTCCGAGGCACTGAGTAAAGCCCCTCCTCAACAAGTGGCGAGAAGCGGCAGGAAGTGATTGGTTCCGTGACCCGGAGCCGGATTCAGTACTCTAGACGGAGGAAGCCGCGAGAAGCCCCTGCGGAGGAAGCACACGCCGAACCTTGACTGAAGGAGTCCAGGGTCTGAACACTACTGGGACACCTCGACATCCGAGTTAAGGTACGGCGGCTAATACACCGCAGTGAGGAGTGTGCGCGTTTGCTGTCATTGGGAAGTTTCTCTTATTGACTGGCAACGCTTGTTGTTGAAGTGTGGTTCACGAGCCCGAATACACCATGTCGGCCGCCGTGTTAAGGAGTAGGGAGCAGGCTGCTGAGCTTGTGTTTGTCACCCCGGCTGGGGGGGCAACAGCTTCTACATCGATGGGAAACTCCGCTGGCGCCATAAATCCGACGGCGCGATTTGTTCCGCAAGCTGGAAAAACTCATGAAGAAGGAAACCTCTAAATGGTGGGAGAATAAGTCATTATCAATGTACCTGGAAGTTGGCCGTGTACCACGTGGTCTTCGCATCACCTTAGCCCCCAGTTACGAAGCCCCGGATCCTCGTATGCTCGAGGAGTGGGCGGCGTCAAACTTGGAATCCTCGGCGAAACTGATGCAAATTTTAATTAAGTACGCCGAGAGCGACCGGATGAAAATCCAAGACGAAATTGTACTGGTAGAGGCGGAACTAGATAAACTGGGTGAAGATGAAGCCAATATAAAGAAGCTAAGAGAAGAAATGGAATGCCGACTACAAAAGGAGGAAGACATTATTAAAAAGCGCAAAGCGTTTAAGTTCGAGAGGGACAGGTTGGACTACCTCAATGGGCGTATCTTTACGTTTGCTCGTAGATTTGAAAAAAATGATGATCAGCAAAACCCGAGGGGTAATTTCAAACGTGCCAATTACAGCAAAGGCAATGTGAGTTCAGCCTCCTCAGTAAGTCTAAGCTCTACGGAAGGCAGTGAATTGGAAGGTGAAACGAGAAACACACCGTTGGGGTTTACAGTACTAACGCCTGCACAAGAGGTGAGCCGTCTGTGCGAGGCAAGGCGAGAGACCCTAAGACCACGAGTTGCTTTTGCGCAACCAGGAAAAGCGCAAACAGAAAACGAGCAGAGCGACGCAAACGCCACAAAGAAGGGTGGTGCAACCAAGAGGAAAACAAATCGAAAGTGGTCACACAAAAAGCGGGGGAACCAACAGGGAGCCCCTCAATAGTCAATTTAACAAATACTGTTTTAAGCCCAAAAGAAACGAAGATACTTGGTCTTGGGCTTTCCTACTGTGCACCGCAGACTTTTGATTATGCTGGTACACGTATGGACATATACAGATTTGTAAGGAAGTTAAAATTGACCAAATTTCACCGCCTACGACCGAAATCAAGCGGAGATGAAACTGCGGTAACATCAAGTCCCGATCTTCTTACAGCTGGGGATGCCTCCTCCCTTGAAGAAATCTGGGAATTACAAATGGAACAGAATGAGCAGAGTGTGACGATTCAGGGCATACCAACTACAAATGCTGCCACCAGTGTCGAGAGAGAAAAAGTAATCACACCCTTCAGGCCGAGATCTAAGTTTAACCCCATCTCAGTGTATGACAACTTGGACACATACCAAGACCTAATGGTGGAGGATCTGAAGAAACTCTACACTTGCACAAATAAAAAGAACCAAGCCATTGCACGACAAAATCAGACTTACAATATGTTGGTGAAAAAGCTTAAGTCTGATGAAAATTTAGTTGTGAAACAAGCGGACAAGGGGGGCAATATTGTCCTCTGGGCTAGATGTAACTACATAGCCGAAGCTGAAAAACAACTCAGCGACACTGCCTGCTATCGCAAAACTAATCTATCAGTTGTAAAAACGGCTTGGAACGATCTGAATGCAAAATTGATGGGTTGGCGCAGCTGTGGTTTGATCTCCATGGAGGAATTCAAGTTCCTCAAAAAAGAATTCCCGGTGATTCCAGCATTCTACCTCCTGCCAAAGATTCATAAGGACCCTCTTATGCCACCAGGGAGACCGATTATATCGGCTATTGATAGTGCGACTGAAAACCTATCCAGGTATATTGATTTCTTTCTTCAAGAATGGGTCAAGGGACTAAATTCCTATATCAGAGACACGAGTGATTTTTTGGTAAAATTGTCTCAACATGCTTGGAGTGAGAACTATCTATTAATTACACTGGACATTTGTTCACTTTACACATCTATCAGACATGTGGATGGCTTGAAAGCTACTCAATTCTTTTTAAACAAACGCTCCATATACAATGTACAGCATAACAAGATGTTAATGGGGATGCTTAGCATTTGTTTGCAACAGAATGTTTTCATGTTCGGGGGCCAAATTTACCAACAGCTCAGAGGGGTGGCAATGGGCTCTTGCTTCTCCCCCAGTTTCGCGTGCTTGCACATGGGACTGTGGGAGGAGCAAACCCTGATGGGGCAGCACAGACAACTAATGGAACAGCATGCCATTCTGTACCTCAGATACATTGACGATTTGTTTTTTATCTGGAGGGGTTCCATGGATAGCGCCACCGATTTTGTTAACAAACTGAATGTGAATGACCTCAATCTCCAATTCACTTCTACTATAAGTGATGTTTCCGTTAATTTCCTGGATGTAGAGGTCTATGTTGCTAATGAACTAATTGAGACCAAGCTACATAGAAAAAGCACCGCTGGAAACACGGTACTGCATGCCTCCAGCAATCACCCTCGTCATCTTATTCATAGCATCCCCTACGGGGAGATGCTAAGAATAAAACGCATCTGTAGCAACAATGATGAATGTAGAGCAGCACAGCTACAGTGCAAAATGCGTTTTTTAGACAGAGGGTACAGTGCCAAAATGATAGATGATGCGATTTTAAAAACCTCAAAAGTAGCAAGAGAACATCTGCTACAGAAATGCTCTGAGGTGCCCAAGACTAGTGAAATGTTAACAGAGAAAATCCAGTGCAGGGCTATAATAACATACAGCCAACAGCATGCTGAAATTCGCAAAATCTTTTCCAGAAATTGGAATCTCGTACGGGGAGATCAAACAATCGGTGATCTAGTAAAACATCAACCCGAGATCACATTTAGGAAATCTCCGTCCCTGGGCAGTGCTATTGTCAATAATACTTTAGACGTCCCTAAAAAGTGGTGGGAACACATCACAGGCTTTAAAAAGTGTCAGATCTGCAAAGCCTGCAAGCACGCCATCAACAAGACCCACTATTCGAGCCCTTTCCATGAGAAGCCCATTAAGATCAAGCAGAAGTTGGGATGTAAAACTGAGTTTGTGGTTTACATCTTGGTGTGCCCGTGTGGTCTCCAATATGTGGGCAGTACTCGCCTTCCAGCACACAAACGCATCCTTCAACACCTGCGGGCTATATCTGGTAAGGACCAGGCGTATCCGGTAGCTCGACATTTCGAGAAATGCCACAACAGCAACCCCGAAAAGCTACAGTATTATTTGGTGGACTCAGTCCTACCTTTGAGGAGAGGGGGTGACAGAAACAGTAAATTGCGTCTTCTGGAAACCCGCTATATACTTGAGCTAAACAGCAAACACCCGGGGGGGCTTAACAGCACAGAGGACCTTTATACCTGTTTATAGTAGGTTCCTGGTTTCCCATCCTTGAGTGGATAGTATATTGCTGAAACGATCTAATCACACAAGTTGTGTTGCAGCAGCCTGCAGATTTTAATACACAAAACAACACTGAATCAGTTATATTATTTCTGCACGAGCACTTTATATTCTATTTTTATTTAGCAACCCGCTAGAAGGTATATAACAAATAGACCTTGCTGTAACAAATGACTAATAATTGTGCATTCCTCACCCACTTGGGTAGAATTTGTTCACTATGTCAGTATCTTAAATTGAGGGCTTAGTAAAACCCTTATCAGTCAGTAGTTCACCTTACAATTAATAAAACAGGTACATGTTTTGTGAGGCAATGTCAATAATGAACGTTTTTACGAATTGAAATGGTGTGAATATTTATGCTCAATTTGCACATGTTGTATATATATGAAGTTAGAGATATTGTGTATATATATATATATTTTTCTATCTTTATACGCATGATCTTCCACATGTATATATGTATGTATATATTTAAATATTTAGATTTATTTATAGATGTATATTTTTCTATATATGTAATTCTGAATAATTGGCATCATTTTCAACACATTTTCTTTTGTAAATAATGAATTACGTTTTATTCATGCCTCAAATGTATAGAAATGTGAACTTTACCATATCAAGTGACTGGTTGCTTATAGAATATTGATGCACATCTAAATATACTGACATAGTTGATTATTGGGAGTTTAATAAGGGCACTGCGCCCAGCATTGTTTTTTGATGCATACCCCTTTAATGTTGACAGGAAGTACTATTAGTCATGTGACTTAAATGTTGTTCAAATAGTACCTTCTTCCTCCTTCACATGACATGTGATCAAGCCTCGGCTGAGGCGAAACGCGTCATGGCGACTGGTGGGCTGTTTATTCCTCACGAATAAATGCACTAACAACGGAGCACGGAGTCTGTGGCTTTACTCGATCTTTTCAGTGTGGCGTGGCGTGGCGTAGCTGTGGTTTTTGCTGCGCTCGTACTGAACTTTGCAGAATATATATATATATATACATATATATATATATATATATATATATATATATATATATATATATATATATATATATATATATATACATATTAACCTATAAGTCACTCCTATGGCAGGCCTCGAAAATCCTGAAGGCAGAGTGCTTGGCTTTGTGTGAGAGGGTGCCCTAGCATGAGCTGAGCCCCTCTGCAGCTTTCGGAAACCCTTCCTTATAGCTGTTCTATGATACAGCCATGGACTGCAGTCAGAGATGTGCGTTCTATGGGACAGTCATTGACGCCAATTAGTTGTAATATAACTAGTGAGGCCTGGGTGAATCATTTTACAACTATTTACTGTGCCCCACCGGAATCTGAATTGACTCCTATCTCTGGCGACCCTAAACTACTAGATATTGACATTGCAGAGGTAACGGAGGCTATAGACCAAAGTCTTGGCAATAAAGCGCCTGGTCCCGACGGGCTGCCGATAGACTTGATTAAGTGGATCCCGGCATTCTGGGCCACCTTACTTTTGAACATTTTTAATAACCTGATTTAGTAAGGATTCCTGATACATGGGCCAGAAGCATAATTGTACCAATTTTCAAAAAAGGCGACAGATCACTACCGTGTAATTATCGCCCAATCTCCCTAATAGACAACACCCTTAAAATATTAGGTCGAGTTCTTTAGTAGAATTCCACCCTTCTAGAGGGAGAAGACATGTACACACTGGTATACTCGGTAAATGTTTAAAAGAGCCTCAGCATCACAAAATGGATCCTGCTGCCACAGGCACAAGTCAGACCTCCTGCTGCTGGATGAAACTCTGGCAGGGGAGGCTTGGACAATAGGTTTCCTGTCCAGGGAGGTGCCTGCACCTCCCCAGACAGGCTTTAGTGTATTGGGGCAGGGTGGGTTGCATTCAGTGAATGCTTTTCAGACACTGCCTGGGGCACACAAGGTAGCCCATGCATTTCCCAGTTCAAACCGGTTGCTGGGGCACTCAGCCCCAGCTCTGGCGTGAAACTGGACAAAGGGGAAGGGGTATAACCACCCCCTCCCCAGGTCCTCCTATATTTGGGACCCCAGAGTTAGTCCAACCCTTAAACTTAGTATAAGTATAGGAAGCCAGTCACTGAGACTTTGAATTACCCTGGACGAAACTCTGAAACATAAATCTTTGACATTCAACATTCCATATTGACTGGAAGATGGAAGAAATCTCCCTTGGGGTCAAGGAGTGACTCCCCTGTTCAAACAGTCACCAAAGAAGCATCTTGCCAGTCTGCATTTTCAAGGCTCCTCACGGATCCCGAAGAATCTACGACACAGGACACAGACTTCCAGACATTGCCGAGGCTGACACGAGTCCCCAGCAAAGCTGAGACCTGTAGCTATCACAAGATATTTGTTACCGGAACTCCAGGACATCCTGCACGCTTGCTAGTGCATCAACTTCCTGAGATTTCCTGATGTTGTGCATTGGGGTACTTGTAGTCCAAGCCCTGAGCACCTTTTGCTTTGAAGATTGTGGGCCTACACTCCACGAGTGTTCCGTGGGACCGCTTTCAGCATTTCCGCTCAAGGTGCCTTCGTGATCCCTAGTCCGTTGGCTAGTGGGTCCCCCTGAAGGAATCTACTTTGTTTCTACGGCTTCCCTGGTTGCCCCAGACGTGCGCCGACTCCCCTCCAAAGGGTGAGTTCCTCAGACCTTGCTGGTCTGCACCGAAGCCAATCTTGTCATCTTGTCATCTTGCGTGGGTTGCTGTTGCCAAGGCTTGTTAGGTCCAATCCAGATTTGTTGTTTATTTCTTTACTCCTGGGTGGAGTAAATCGGAGCAATGAAATTCTGACATTTCAATTTCACTTATAAATGGTGATCATAACTAGCTCACTCTCAATAACTCACTCGCTAACTCTCTCACTCTCACTAACTAAATCTCACTCTCTCTCACTAACTCAATAACTCTCTCACTATGTCACTCGCTAACTCTCTCACTCTCACTAAATAAATCTCACTCTCTCACTTACTCAATAACTCTCTCTCACTAACTCACTCGCTAACTCTCTCACTCTCACTAACTCTCTCACAAATGTTTTCACTCTTACTAACTCCCTCCATTTCTCACTAACTATCTCTAACTAATTTGGGGCCATATTATCAAGCCTGGGCGATAAAATTATCGCCGCTAAAGTGGCAATAGTGGGCTTGATAATAGGCTCTATGGAATTCCAATTGAAATCATTACTTCTAATTAATAGTTTTTTATCATTGTCATTTTGTATCATAACTAAACTAACAAAAATGCTTCTCACACTTCTTTATTATAACATTTCAGCATACTGCAGACTTCTGCACAACACAGCTTAAAAACAAACACAAACTCAATATCTCTGCCTTAACACTTATTAGTTCCCAAAGGCAAGACCTATTGGCTATGCCAATGCTTGTTTTGTTTATTTTAGCAGGATTACTTCTAGTGGGTCTTCTAGTGTCACTTTTTGTCACTATTAAATTAGCTTCACACATTCCCTTTATTGCTGGATTTTGAGACTCTTCACAGCCTGGATCCAGAGCACAAGTCACCATGGGGCTGCTGGAGGATCCTTAGTGGCACTGGAGGGGGCGTGCCTAAGCCCATCATTTGCATACCCAGAAGCCTCTGCGGCAAACACCCGATTTATCAGTACAGACGACACAGGCGTTTGTTTAATAGGAGAAGGAGCGCCTGTAGCTGTGCACAACGAGGCATCCTTGAGAGCGATTGACACGTCACCGGTGTAAAGTCACAAAAGTCGCCCTACTAGTAGTAAGTTATATTTTTATCGTTGTTGCGCGAACAGATCAACATTTGCATGGAATTTTTGTTTTATTCCCTTCCGCGGGTCACGCGCACTTCGAGGGGCCGTGAGAAGCGGAATCCTTTCAATTGTTGGAGGGTTTCTGTACAAGAAACTCCGTGCTTGGTTGAAATAAGAGTTTACAGGGGCGGTCGGGCCTCCTCGGCTGTGAAGGGGAGGAGGCTTTCGCAGGCGCCACCGGAAGGCGTCACGTGACGTGTCACAGGGTCACGTGACGCAGTACGAGGCGCCTGCGGAAGGAGCTGGAGGTGCTGCGCCCCTTATTGTCGCTAGAGGTCAGGATGCTCGAGAGAAAGGGTCAGCGCGTCACCAGCACTCTGCATACCCACAATCCTGTGCGCACCTCATAATGCTGCTTTACTTTCATTCTAAAAAGAAGGGCTCTTTGTGGCATTGAAAACGATAAAGAGCAGACATTTAAGAAAGAAGGGGCCAGAGTGTCAGCCCTCTAGTGGGAAGGCACGAATCGTAGTTAGGCACACTACTTTTCTAAGGGAAAGTTAAAAGTGTAATTTGCTTCTTGAGAAATAGTTCAACAAACATCAGTTAAATGAATAAATGCAGTGAATGGCATAAAAAGTAAATAACAAAGTGTATCCTGTTAGATATGATGGTAGTGTCCGCCTCGCTATTTGGTTGCAAGACCGGAGCATTCAGTTTATGCTTCTCAATCTCTACTAGAAGCTCTCAGCAGCCAATGAAAATGCTTGCTTTAATTAGTACCAACGTTAAACTCTACTTATCCCATCATGACTAGCATGTAGACACGCCCTCCTAGGCCATAAGAGCTCTCTGCCTGGCGCCATCTTTCTCTTTCTTAGCTGCTCACAGCTGAGCTAAGTGCACTATGGTTTACTCCCTCTGCTCTTATCATCTTGATAAGTTTGATGGCATAGTTCTGTGATAATCTATAACTGTATATTGATTTATTATGTCCTAGCTTGGAGGACGAGGCTTATTACATCTGTAAATACCTTTATTTGCATCAGGGAGTTTTGTTGCACTGGCGGGAAGCCTCCGTGCTCCGCCTTCCTAAAAAGCAATAAAAGCAACAACAGAAAAGAGGGGAAGAATGGATGGAAAACCATTGACCCCACTCCAAGTCTGCTGGAAAGCATATTTCAGAGACTTGGGGGCAGATTTACAATAACTGCTCCATCCCTTTATATCCGCAGGGGTGCGCCAGTTATTGTGCGCCATGGCTTCGCCGCCATGAATGCGCCGCCACCGGGCAAAAACGGCACAGATGCGTGACGCATCTGTGATGCGTCTGCGCCGTAAACGCGGCACATTGCTGAAGTCATGTCGCAAGCGTGACGCAGCTCCAGCAATGCTCTGAGGGGCCTATCTTTCCAATGCTGCGTCAATCCTTACGCCTGCTTCAAGCAGGTGCAGGGTTTGGACGCAGCATGGACGTAAAAGTGACTCAGTATTTCACTCAGCCACTTTTAGGAGGCGTTCCTGCACCAGAACGCCCCCCCCCTGCGCCGGTACGTCTCCTTCTGGCGCAGGGCTTTACAATGTGACGCATCTCCCAGATGCGTCACGTTGTAAATACCCCGCACCATGGTGCATCTTTTGCGCCGCCGCTGTGTCACAAAAGTGACACAACGGCGGCGTAAAAGAGGCGCAGAACTTGTATAACACCACTTCTTAACATTCTCAACGACCAGCCAAATCCGCCATAAGAACACAAAACATTCGATAAGGCACGTTAGCAGCAGGAATTTAACACCTACTCTTACCTGGTGTAAAGTCAGACGACAACCTGAACAAGACAGGAAGCGAGAGAGAGAGAAAAAGAGGGAGAGAGGGAGAGAGAAAGAGAGGGAGAGAGAGAGAGAGAGAGGGAGAGAGAGAGAGAGGGAGAGAGAAAGAGATGGAGAGAGAGAAAGAGAGGGAGAGGGAGAGAGAAAGAGGGTGAGAGGGAGAGGGAGAGAGAAAGAGATGGAGAGAGAGAAAGAGAGGGAGAGAGAGAAAGAGAGGGAGAGAGAGAAAGAGAGGGAGAGAGAGTGCGGACACTGAGGACCCAGGCCTCACTGCTCACCTGCTACCACTGGCGTGTGTCCAACCACGTGCCTGTATACACTGCGGTCCACCAGGTCCATTATCTGAGTCCAGAGTCATGAATGGCAGAGTCCATACAGTTGCACACGCCATCATCGCTTGCCCGCCCCTGCGCACACAGGCTCCTGCACCCCAGCCCCTCCCACCTCCTAGCGATAATTGCACGCCCTTGCACATCCAGGCCTCACTGCTCACCTTCCGTCCTCGTCATGTCTCCAAGAAAGCCCGCCACGCGCCGGTGCAAGCTTCAAGCCTGGGGCCCGTGCCCATGGCAGCCTCAGCATCATGCAGCCCCACACCGCGGGCCACCAGGTCACACACTTGAGTCTGGGTCTTGAGTTCGCAATGGCAGAGATCATATCAGTGCACACGGCATCATCGCAGGCTGCACACCTGCTCAGCCCTTTAGGTGCCACTACCTCTCTTTGCCCGAGAGGCAATGCCAAGTGGCAGTAGGCCCACACTGCCTGCTGCCTCAGGCCTACACTGCAGTCCAGCAGGCTCACCAAATCCTCACCAGTCCAGACCGCCAGGATGGGGAATCATCGCAGGCTGCACACCCGCTTAGCTCTTTAGGTGCCCCTACCTCAGTGCACTGAAAGTCACCATCCTGAAACGGTATGTCTGTGCCAGACGCAGTGTGTTCAGTGCCACCAAGTCTGTGCCCCACAAGTCATGGACCCTTTATGATTGAATCTCGTGGTGCGGACACCATCTGTCACCTCCGGCACTAGGGAATGTGATGTGGTAGTGCCCTAGTTCCTCATGCATAAATAATAACCACACGGATACACCCAGGTAGAGAGTGGAAATGGTTTCCAGCACGTGCGCCCTGCCCTTTTAATTGGCAGGGCCACATGTCCTGTGAAGCATGTCCCGGATGGGTGTGGGGTGGGTGTACACCAGCCATGAGGGAGTGGCTGTGACATGCTGATAACTAGACCTGTGATCAGCAGATCACTACAGGCAAGACCTGGGACATGGAGCGTTGTTGCCACGCCTGTGAGCGTAAGAGGAGTGGGCTGGCCTGGCGTATGCCAGTCCAACGCAAGGGTGTGAACAATGACCCCGGGGCTCTGGGCGTGCTTCCATCCTGGGCTGAACAAGGAAGTAATAAATGCGTGTATCTCTGTTTTAGTGTCGCGCCACCCGGACCGCAATTGGCAATGTATCTCCCTGTGACCCACGTCCCACAACATGAGCAACATGGACGTAAGGGGGAACCACTGACCCTACATCATCCATACTTCCACACGTGAAAGATCATGGACATGACACATCTGTGTGAATATGAATGTTTAATGCACATTCAGTGGAGTGTTGCTGCTGAAGCAGTACAGGGCGATGCAAACCCCACTTTACATTTTTTGCCCGTGGAGGGCCAGCCAGAGTCATTTAGGGAATGTCAAGTTCATCAGAAGAGAAAGAGTACAGTCCGAAGTCTGAATGCAGTGTCATTGGTGGCCAAACAGAATATGGCAGTCTATGTCGAGGTCCAAGGTGAGTGTCGCAGAGTGTATCGGGGGACAGTGGAAGGTGATGATGACGAGGGCAGAACCAAGCACAAACCAGCCATATGGCGGAGATGAATGCTACTGCGTCCTGCTTACCACGAAGGCAGATTCATCCGCATCTTCATCCTCTGCTGTTTCAGGTGCCTCACATGTGGGTGGTGCTCTGTCTCAAGCACTGGGTGGCAGTGATACCTCAGGGGCTGGAGGTGGAATGTCTGCCACGCTGTGTGGCACGGACACTTCAGGGGGCGGAGATGTGGATGTAGTCGTAGCAGCAGCATATATCATCGCTAGGCCTTGTGGCAGTAATGTCCTGAGGAGGGTGTTTAGGGCAATGAGGATCCCAGATACCTCTCGCTGGTGTGCAGCCATGGCAGCCGCTCTTTTCCCCTGCGTCCGCTTCATGGTCCCCATTATCCTCCGCATGTGTGCCAACTCCGGGTTGACATCGCTAGATCCACTTTGACTAGACAGTTGTTCTTGTCTCTGAGTGAGGACTCCAGCGATGTCAGCCATGGATCATTGGAGGACATGGAGCGGACTCGGGGTGTCCGTTAGGGACTGTGAGTGGTCCCTGATGGGACTTAGATACCCACGTATGGTATCTAGTTTGGCTGTCACGCGGTCGAACTCCGCCCACACCTGGTCAGCCCGTTTCTCCTGGCATCCCAATACACGGCGTTGGAAGGCCAGATGTTCTTCGTGGGGGTCCTGGGAGGCAGCTGTGGTGGTGCCTGCTGTGTGGTCTGTGCAGGGGGTGGGGTCTCATAGATGCAGCTTGGCTGCCCTGCTCCTGGAGGTGGGGTGCGGAGGCTGTCAATGAACTCTTGGATGGCGTCGGTGTCGAAGGGTTGGTGGTCCTCTTCATCATCAGAGAAGAGAGGTCCTGCCTGCTCTGCAGAGGTGTTGGTTTTCCCTCTGCAATGTGAAGGGGAGATGTAGTTTAACATTGTGTTCACATGTATGTTGATGCATGGTGATGTGCTCTGCATGTTATGTGTTTGTGCTGCATTTTGGGATAGTCACCCCTGCAGCTCTGATTTTGCTGCCCCTTATCCTTTTCATGCGGTGTGCCTTTCACTTCTCTGCTTATACAGTGCTGAGATGTTTCAGACTTGGGTACATTGGTCTCTTGTTGGGAGTTGGGGGTCTGGGGCATGGTTTGTCTGCAGATGTGCTACACTTAGTTGTGCATTTGTGCCATTGTGCCCATCTCTAACGTCCCCCCAGTCTCTGGTTGTTACTCATCCTGGTGCTGTTGTGTCAGGTCATGTTGAGCGGTGCCCATTCCCCCAACTCCTGCCACTGCCTCCCCACTGATGACGGTGGACACCATTTCCTCCATCTCATTCAGCTCCTCCTGTGGCGTTGGACTCCCAACTCCAGTCTGCATTGCTGCCTTCTGGTTGTTAGCGAGTTTCTGCTGTGTTTTGCCCTTCACATTCTTCCAGCGCCTCTTAACCTCTTCCATTGTCCTCTTCAGCACTCTGACTGCATTCACCTTGTCCACGATGGACTGCCATATTCCATTTTTTGTTGCCAATGACGCAGTGGAGGTGACAAACAGTTGTTGATGGTGTTCTACCACCTCCTTTATCAGGATCCTGTTTGCCTGCGGACTGAACTGCGTCTTCCTCTTCTTCTTGTCCTTGGCCTTCCCTGACCTCAAGGTCCCAGGCTGGTCCTCCGGGGGGCTTGTGGGGCTCTGGTTTTCCTCTGTACTTGCTCCGGCTACCTCGATTGTGCTTCGCTGATGTTTTGCTTTTGTTTGTATGTTTTTTTCTACTTTTCTAGTGATTTTTCCCACCTGCCGTGTGTGACTTGCAGGCCCGGTGAAGATTATTGCTGATTTATTTATCGCGGTTGAACCCATCGCAACTTCATTTGCATTGGGGTTTACATTTTTATTGCCGTCCTGGTAGCTTTATCGCGGACATTTGACGCGTTATCGGGAGCATATCGCATGTAATCGCCGTGTTGGAAATAGAACGTTAACACAGAGTTATTTTCCCATGAAGGACGGCGATATGAAACATTGCGATAACCGATTTCGCCGATGATTATCACACGTTTTTTTTTTTTTTTTTTTTTTTTTTTGGAAAACCTTTATTGGTAGAAAAAGTACACCGCTATTCAGCCATACATCCCGGAGGCCAGGCAGCATCGAGGTAGCAGGTAAGGTTGTGTACAATACTATATGCAGAAGCAATCAGGTTTAATTTTCAAATAATGTCGAACCTAGAATTGGATAAACCAAGGAACAAGAAGGCCTCAAAGGCCAAGAGAAAGAAGTGTGCAGTAAGCACGAAAGAAAGTTAAAAAAGAAAAAGGTGGGCTGAGGACGGTACAGAGACAGCGGACTTGTGTAGCGGGAGGGGGTCGAGGGCCGCACACCCAAGGCAGCACACAACAATAATGACGACAGTAAGGCACGTGGGAGGTAGCACACCAGGATAACCTATCTGGAACCACGGATGAGGGGCACTACGGGGAAAGCTGGGCATCGGAGTCAATCTCTACAGGGGGGTCGCAAATATCACCTCTATAGGAGTTCCAAGCACCCCACACAGATCTCCACATTCTGGGCTTGCCCCTGGCCACATACACCGTCTTCTCACGCAGCATGCACCAGTCCATATTGGTTTCCCATAAGCTGAGCGAGGGAGGATCAGGCGCACCCCATTTCTGGGCGATATCTCTCTTGGCCACCATGTTGCCCAAGGTGACCCAACGGGTCTGGGCAACGCTGTAATCATTCGGGCACCAAATATTGAGGAGGCATCGCCGGGCCTCAGCCGGTAGGGCCACACCAGTCACCTCCTCCATCACCTCATGCACTCGTGTCCAATACCGGGCAACTCCAGGACATTCCCATATGATGTGCATGAAGGTCGCGACTCGCAAGCATACCACATCCCCGCCGGCACAGACCATCCGTTGAGAGCCCCATATGTATGAGTCTAGGGCCGGTGACATACACCCTGTGTAGTATCTTCAACTGAACCAGGCGGAGCCGTGCCGATATGGCCACCTCTCTAGGGGAGGAGACCGCCGACTGCCACTCCTCGTCATCCACCTCTATGCCATCATTCACCCAGTGCTCTCTCAATCGCTCAAGCAAATCAACTCTCACATTAATTAGCTTCTTGTACGTTAGGGAGATAGCGCTGTCCGGCATGTGGCCGTCCAGCACCCGATCCTCCAGGGGTGACGATTCGGGGATCGCCTCCCCCTCCGATATGTGGGGGGAGAGGGCATGGCTAAGCTGGGCGTGTCGGAAATATTCTGTCGCCGCCAGTTGGTACTCAGATTGTAGCACCTCAAACGTCTTGACCCTTCCCCTTGCCACCATGTCCCCAACCTTAGATATCCCAATGGTGTCCCATCTGTCGAAGCCCTTAGTGTGCCACAGCTTTCCCAGTATGTCCGAGTCATACAGTGGGGTGGCCATGGTAATCCTATCTTTCCAACCCAAGGTGTCAGTGACTGCACGCCATATATGCACCATCGTCTTAGTGGGGCCCGTCAGCTTCCGATCCAGAGACCTGGAGTATAATGCTCTATAATAGTTCCCGTCACCTACGAGCCACCGATCCATGGCGTAGCCCGGGTTGGTCGCCGGGCCGTAGAGGCCATGGTTGATTGCCGCGAGCTGGGACGCCCAGTAGTAACGTCACACATCAGGCAGGGCGATACCACCATCATAGCATGGTATGGTCAGCTTGACCAACGAGATTCGTGGTCTACCATCCCACAACAGCGCTCGCTGCAAGGATTCGATCTCCCCGAAGTATTTAGCTGGCACGGGATCCTGGGTATTCTGCAGAGCGTAAAGGAAGCGAGGCAGCGCCATCATTTTAAATAACGCAGCTCTGCCCATCAGGGAGAGCGGTAGCTTCTTCCAACCCTCGACGTCCCGGCGCAGCCGCACCAATGGTGGAAGTAGATTGTGCAAATATCGGGCTCGGGAGTCCCGCGACACGTAAATGCCCAAGTACCGAAAGCCCTGCTGGGCTATCTGTATTGAGCACCCGCGGGGGAGGCGCGGGGGAGTCTCCACACAACGTATACAAAGAGGACTTAGACCAGTTGATCACCAGGCCCGAATGGGCCCCAAAGGTCCCCAACAGGTCAAAAACTACAATGAGCGAGCGGCAGGGAGAGGTAAGATACAAAAGGATGTCGTCCGCGTAAAGCGACACTCGGTCCTCGAAACCTGGGGACCACGTTATCCCGGAGACATCGGGGTGCGTCCTGATCCAAGCCGCCAGAGGCTCAAGCGCCAGAGCGAACAGGAGCGGCGAGAGCGGGCATCCTTGTCTAGTGCCCCTGTGCAATGCAAAGGAGGCCGACAACCGACCATTAACAGCCACATTAGCCAGCGGTGCAGAGTACAGCAGCCGGACCCAACCGACGTAAGCGGGACCAAACCCCAACTTGGCCAGGACTGCCCATAGGTAATTCCACTCCAGCGAGTCGAAGGCCATAGTGGCATCAAGGGAGGCGAGAACTGCGGGTTCACGAAGCAGATGGGCACGTGCCATGACCGCGTGAAGCCGTCTCAAGTTGAGCGCCGTATTCCGGTGCGGTATGAAGCCAGACTGGTCCGGATGAACCAGGTCCGAGATCACTCCCACTAGCCGGTTGGCCAACAGTTTGGCCAGGATCTTGGGTTCTGCGTTCAAAAGTGAGATGGGTCTGTAGGACCGGCATAAATCACGTGGTTTTCCCTCCTTGTGTATCACTACAATGGTGGCAAGTCGTTGGTCGAGGGGGAGTTCTCCTGCCTCGCGGGCTTCAAGGAACATATTCAACAAGGGTGCGGCAAGTGTGTCGGCCTTGAGTTTATAAAGCTCAACCGGGATGCCGTTGGGTCCCGGCGCTTTGCCAGAGCGCAACGACCGGATCGCCAAGGCCACCTCATCCACGGTAAGGTCCCGATCCATGTCGTCTCATTCGAGATCTGTGAGGCAGGGAAGTTCGATGTCTTCCAGAAAGGAAGCCGAAACAGACTCCGGGAGGGGATTCGCGGAGGTATAGACCCCCTCAAAATATTCTGCAAAGGACCCAACTATAGCCGCCGGGTCCGTCAGGGACAGGCCATCCGCACCCACCAACTCTGGGACCACCCGGGACGCGAGCTCCCGTCTATCCAACCACGCCAAGAGCTTGCCCGCCTTGTCTCCCGAGTCATATATCCTGCCCTGTTGCTCCCTACTCAAGGCTTTCGCCGCGTCAGTGGCAGTCGCCCGAAGTTCGGACTGTTTGAGGGAGAGAGCGTGAAGTAGGTCGGGGGACGGGCCCAGTGCCAGTTGGGAGTTTAAGTCAGCGAGATCAGACTCCAGCCGCACCACATTCTCATCCCGTCGACGGCGGGCCTCCGCAATCAGGGTGAAGGCCTCGCCACGAAGCACGGTTTTAAAGGCCTCCCAAAGGGAGACGGCAGAGTCAACGGAGCCAGTATTCTCGGCAAAGTACCGATCCATAGCTTTAGCAAGGAGCGCCCTGGTCTTCGGGTCGCGGAAGTACCATGGGTTGATGGGTGCCACCCGCGAGGACGCGGGTATCTGGAAGTCAAAAGAGACCCAAACCGGGGAATGATCCGAAATGCCCCTAGCCAAAAGACGCGCGGTGGACACCGACTGTGCCTGGGCAGCCGGGGTGAGGACGTAATCTATTCTAGAAAGGCTACCGTGGGCACCCGATAGGAAAGTGTACTGCCGCTGGGTGGGGTGTAACAATCGCCAACAATCAACCATCCCCATGGAGCTCAGAAAATCAGGTAGCCAGGACTGAGAAGGACGCAGGTCTCTGGATGGGAAGCGGTCCAAGTCTCCCGAGACTACGGAGTTGAAATCACCACCCACGAGCAACAATCCCTCGGGGAGACCTAAAATGGCGCCACCCAGATCCCTGAAAGTAGTCTCCTGCAGCCCCGGGGGAACATAAACCGAAACCAAAACTAGCGTGCGGCCCTCCCACCTGCCCACCACAGCCACATATCTTCCTCTCTCATCAGCAAGCACAGACTCCACCTCCAACGGGAGGGACATGCGCACCATGATACCCACCCCTCTGGATCCCGAGGAGAACCCCGAGTGTGCCACCATTTTGAATCCACGTCTATTCAATGCTTTACAGGCGTGACCCACTAGATGGGTCTCTTGCAAGAAAACCACATCAGGCGAACATCGCTTAAGCATCTGCAACACGACACCCCTTTTAATGCGGTCCCCCAACCCGTTCACGTTCCAGCTCAACAAGTTAAGAGATTTACCCCCCATCATCAAGGACGTTCCGCCCCTCCCCCCCCACCCGCAATGGCGCCCACAGTGATAACAGATCAGTCCAATAGATCCTCAGCCAGAACAAAGAGTAAAACATGGAAAGAAGTTGAAAAAACACACCCCAACAACCCACCACCCTGCACCCCTGCATTAGACTATAATCCACCCCAACTAGCAGTGTGCCTGTCGACCCTTAACTAATCTACAAGAAGCCCACAGAGGAGAAAGGAGGCATCCCATCCCCCCCGTCATCCCCATATTATCTACAAAACGAGTCAAATCAATAGCAGCAATGTCGGAAGTCGATGCCCCTTACGGCTACCCAGCTCTCAGAAAGTCAAGTGATTGAACGATTATTCCTGTGCTTCCGCGCCTCCGGTGGTCTCCTCCGTCTGGTCTGCCGGTTCATGTCGCTCCTGGGGCAGGGTATCAAGCCAGTGTCCCACCTCATCTGGAAAGTCAAAAAAGAAGGTCCGGTGGTCACGCTCAATGCGGAGTTTGGCAGGATAGAGCATGGAGTAACGCAGGCCCATCTCCCTCAGTCTCCGTTTCACTCCCGTAAAGCTCTGGCGCTTTTTCTGGACAGCTTGAGTGAAATCCGGGAAGAAGTTCACCTCAGAGTTCTGGAAGCGTAGAGGGCCCGCGGTCCTCGATGCCTGCAGGATAGCGTCTCTATCTCTATAGTTAAAGAGCCTTGCGATGATAGGGCGAGGAGAGGCGCCCGACTTCGGCGGCCCACCCGGTACCCTGTGGGCCCTTTCCACCGAAAAGAACTTACTCAGGCCCCCCGGTGCCAAGTTCTTAACCACCAGGTCCTCCACAAAGAGTTCAGTCGAGTCCTCCTCAGCCTTCTCCGGCACCCCGGTGATGCGAACGTTTTGGCGCCGCGCGCGACCTTCGAACTCGTCCAGTCGACGCGCCAGCAATCCATTTGCCATCTTCAGGTCACGCACCTCCGTCTGGATATCGGACACATCAGTGACCAGGCTAGAAGTCTTGAGATCCAGCGATTTCACCCGGTCGTTAGTCTTCCCGAGGTCGGTCCTGATGAGGTTCAACTCAATCTTCAGGGAGTCAACCTTGCTGGACAGTTCCTCGCGGAGAGTGTGCATCTCCGTCTTCACCCCCGTTATCGCACCCATGACGTCCCGAAGTGTTATTTCAGAGTCGTCCGGCGATTCATCCCTTCTCGAGTCTTTAGTGCGGCCCGGCAGTCCCGGTGATCCCTTAGACTGGGAAAATCGCTCCGGAATGGTGGATTGGGACTGGGATGGTTTTCTGTTGAGCCGCTGAGACTTGCCTTTGTCCGGGTCACCTCTGCCCGCCATGTTGGCACTCACGGGGCGGGCGGTCAACAGGGGCGAAGAAGCTTCGCACAATATGCACAGTGCACACAGCGGTGATGCCAAGGTCCGGTGTCGAGGCCGTGTAGCAAGGCGCTCAAAGTTCAGAGGCACCCATCGGGGGGACGAAGCGCAGGCAGGGAGGCACCATGTGAGAACACCGCTGTACCCCTCGACGATCGCCAATGACGCGGGCGGAGCCTCCGGGGTCCGTCGAGCTAACTGAGTCCAGGAATGTCAGATTTTCATTCCGAAAGCGGGTGCCGCATCAGGACCGGCTTAGCAGTCGATTCCCACAATCGTGGGACAGGATGGGTAGCAGGATTATTGCGGAGGATCGGGAGGTCTTCGGAGCTCCGAGCTCACGCGGCCATCTTGGTCGCCGGCGAAGCTCCTCCCCCTATCACACGTTTTTGAGAAGATCCCGCTGAGATGCGAAGAGATAAGCCCTATACCAAGAAAATGGACGAGGACATGAAGTTGGCTGGTGTAAGAAATGGGGTTACCCAAATCTCCAAAGGGGTAGCATGGCATCAAGCGGGCAGGCCAAACTTCGAGGACATGTGAAGCATTCACGCAGTACCCACAGACGACACACCAATCACACCACAAAAGAGTCACGACACCACCTTTGGTTGGAAAAAGATTAAGTTTAGTGATGTCTCCATCCTGCAAGGTAAAAAGGAACAGAATAGTGGTAGTCACAACAAGGCGCCAACTGGCACCAGAGCCAAGTACTTCAGTGGGGGATTATTTACATGGGACAAAAAGGGTTGAGTCCAAAGTCCATGCTGAAAGGAAAAAGGATGGTTAATTAAACACTAGACCTGGGGCCAATCTGGCGGGGCCAACTCAGGCTCTCATCCTCGGGGGTAGGCTGTAATTGCAAACTCTAACATTATGCATAAATACACCTCATGCGTTATTACGCCAAACCCCACCCCTGTAAGGGAAGTACAACAGAGCATCACAGCACATATTAGACAGGAGCACCTGTAAGAAATCAGTACTGCAGCTCACAAACTTGGGGCGTAGCCAGGGGCCTGGAATAACTCGTCAGGCCAGCATAGGGCACACCTGTATTAAAAGGCACAACAAAGTTTCCTCTTTGGCAAGGGGAAATAACCACTGGCATGGAACCTTCTCCAAGCATCAGGCAGAACGTTGGCATCACTATAAACATAAACAGCAGGGTGTACACAACATGAACATTAAGCTTACACATTATAGAGCGATGTTAGGCATTAACCCATGAGCATGAGCCTAACCCTCCACACTGGTGCCTCATCTAATGAAGGCTCCCTTAGGCATCTGTTCCCTCCCGGCCCACTCAAGCCAACCTATATGGGGGCGTGCCCTTGGGTCATAACCACACTGACACACTGGGCGTGAAATTCAGCGAAAGCACTGCCTTGCCACACTAACACAAATCCCAGGGCCTACTCTAGCTGGCATTCACCTGGTCACCCCAGGCAGGGATTAACTAATGTCGTGGCCCAGTTCAGAGGCCTGACAATCCGGCTGGTACTTCTCGCGGGGGGGGGGGGGGGCTCTGGTGTAATTAGGGCCCACAAGCTCAATTACAATGTCTACCGGGGGGGGGGGGGGGGCGAGCACAGACCCTGTGCCCCGTTGCCCTCTCCACTCCCCACACAGTTTAATTAAGGCCCCACTCACCGGGCTACTCCGGGGGTCCTCTCCCCTGCAGGGCTCTTTTCCGTGGAGGGGGCAGGCACCGGCAATGTGCCTCGAGGCCCCTCCCTCCCTGTGGCATCACTCGGGCCCCCCTCCTCTCACGGGGGCCTGGACAGCTCAATCGGGGCTCCCTCCTCCTGACGGAAGCCTCGCAGCTGCTCTGCTCCGGGCGCCTCAGGTCGGGAGGCGGGGCTGGCACCGATAGTGTGCCCCGGCCCCGCCTTCTTCACCGGCCCCTCGCGTGGGGCACAGACCGGCGAGGTGGCCTCCCGCTCCGGTCGCTTCTCTCGGGGCTCCCTCCTTTGCACGGGGGCCCCGCAACGGAGCTTCACCCGGGTCCCCCTCCTACCTCACTTGGACCCGGGGCTTAGACTCTGCTTCTCCCTCCAGCGCGGGCACAGACCGGCGGGGTGGCCTCCCGCTCCGGTCGCTCGATCCTCGGGGCTCCCCCTTCGTCCACGGGGGCCCCACACCAGCGCTTCACCCGGGTCCCCCTCCTACCTCACGGGGACCCGGGGCTTCGATTCCCCTTCTCCTGGCCTTCCCGGCCGATAGCCAATCCCTGCGCGGCCTTCAAAGGTCACGGCCACGCAGGCCAATCAGTGCGCGGCGGGGGCGGGCCGATGACGCGGCCGGGCCCCCTTCATGTGATGGGAAACCTGACAGCCTCAGGGCCTAGCGCGGCCCTCCCTGCACTTCGGCGGCCCTCTCCTCACACCGGGGGTCGCCGCAACGGTATCCACAACGGTGGGGGTCCCTTAAAGGCGGCGCCGGGCCGCGGTGGTGATTTTCACCAATTTACGACCGGTGCAAGGCAGCGCCAACACTCCTCGGGCTGTGGCGGTGAAATCGGCGGCAATAAGGGGTAGGCTCCCTTTTAATTAATTATCTATCTGTCGCTCTTCTCCACAGCAAAAGGGGCGCTTTTCTCGGAGGACAGCTCCTCCCTCAGCCCACACAATCCTCAGGGCTGACAGCACTTCGGGGGCCACACCAATCACTGGGCACAGTCCCTTGGGGGCACAATCCTCCCCAGGCAGCTCCACAGGCAGCAACAGTCTTTAGACTCCCAGCGCTTAGGGGGCAATACTGCAGTTTACGCCGGTCAGCTGTCCACAGCCTTTCACCATAGGCACCTCGCAAATCAGCGCTTCCTTGGGGGCATCAACCTCCCCAAAACAGCGCTATTGCAGCACAGCACCTGGCAGCACACCTCACAGGGGAGTGAATAGTCCCACAGTCCGCCTCAGGGGCACACTCCTCACCTCCTGGGCGCTTCCTCACGCAGTGCTGGCGTGGTACCCGGTTCAAACAGCGTCAGTGACCTGGGTAGGGGCCCTCTCTTGTCAGGGGCCCATGGGGACAGCAGCGGGGGGGTTTATAGGGGTGCTGGGCCCAGCTCACAGGCCCATGTGGCGGTAGCACCTCACAGCAGGTCCCCTCTCTTCCTGGTCCCAGCGCTGACTGACTTTCTGGTGACACTTCTCCCTATTTATACCCTCCTCCCAGGCAGTGCCAGGACCTTCTAGAATGTTGGCAAATCTAGCCTAAACTGGTTCTAGGGGAGGGGGTGAGCACCCTGGGTGCCAGGCTTTCCCTCCAAAAGCTAGGGGTAGCTGGGTATTATTATCTAGACCGCTGACCTAACGCAGTGAGGTGGCACTACCCAGGGCCATGGCATCCATTTTAAGAACACAGTACATTTTAGTCAGGTACATTTTTAAAATGGGGGTTGTTTTCTGCACACCATTTAATAACATTTAATCTCACAACAGGGCAACTCTTACCACACATGGTCCATATATATTTAATACCATGGGGGAGTTATTCAAATTAGGGGGGCAAAAAGCGAAAAAGGCCAAGTCCAACACAGCTGGACAAAAGGAAGACCTACTTAACCCAACTGATAGAGTACCAAAGCGAGTGACTATCATGAATGCAGCCAACGTGGATGCAGAGGACAGAAGCAGGAGGGACCTACCTCTGGCTCTAATGAAGATAATGAATGAATACAGTAAACAAATGCATGGCTCGAACTGGGCTCCCCTGCTGCACCTCGGTTAGACAACATAAAGTATGCACTCTTCACACTCTTACAACTCTCAGAGTTTCAAGATTTATTGCCAGTCACTTAAGGAAAGAACATTTTACTTTAACATTTGATCTACGCCCGGCCTTTAAAGTGTAAGAGGTTAAAGTGTGCAAAACATGTTGGCAGAAGTCAGTGGATGTCCTTAGCAGACTAACACCAGCTGGACAGGGTATGGAAAGGAACAATGTGCAGGCACAGAAAGAGCAGACATGTGTGTTGCTGCCCCACTGACATCCCTGAGTGCACGCACAAATAGTTAAAAAGACTGGGCCTCATTTATGAGGCTGCGCGTCACTTTTACGCCACCGGTGCGTCACTTATTGTGACGCACCAGTGGCTTAAAAAATGCACCTTGTTGCGCCATATTTACAAAGTGACGCATCTAAGTAGATGCGTCACTTTGTAAACCCCTGCGCCACATTATACCTGCACCAGGTATAATGTATGCAAGGGGGGCGTATTGACGTAAGAAAGGGTCGTAGAAGTGACGCAGTGAAATCTATGAGATTTCATTGCGCCACTTCTAGGACACAAATGCGTCAATTTCTTAAGCCTGCCTCACAGCAGGCGTAAGACTGACGCAGGCCCTTTCACATGGGGCTTGCCCCATGTGAAAGGACACATTGCTTTAGTTGCGTCACTTTTGTGACACACTCCATCAAGGCGTCACTTTTGCGCCATACAGATATGTCAGAAATACTGACGTATCTGTAACTCCTTGCGACATGATGCGTCATATTATAAATATGACTCATCCAGCATGTCGCAAGGAGGGCGCAATGAAAAGTGACGCATCGCTGTTTTCACGCAGTGATGCGTCACTTTTCATAAATGAGGCCCCCTGTACATTTGAAGGAACAGTTTGCACAAAATGTATCTTATTGTGGTAGGTGGGTGGATTGGTAGGGCAAATGATCTTAACAGTAGGGGAGATGTGGCCACCACTATGGCTCAGCAATCCTTGCTGCTGACTCAGGGAGCTGTAATCCATCCGTGTAACTTTTCCATTAGTAGATTCACACACACTGAGCTTTGGAGATTCAGGAGTGATCCACCGACTGCCAGTGGCTAGGATTTTCTGGATTAAAATGGACAAAAACTAATGTCAGATATTACACCCTTAGATAACAGAAGCGTTTCCGATGTCATTAATTAAATGCTGTTCAGGGCTTAGTATGTCAATTAGGGATGGACTGAACTGGGACGCCAATGGCACAGAACTGGATGGTGCCTCGGGCCTCAACTGTGCCACATATCACTTTGAAAAATGCATTTTTGTGCATTTTCAATGCATGTGCAAATGACCATCAACTTGAAGCTGAAGGTAATCAGCAATTTAAGCTACGTGCATCAGCATTAGGGAATGACAAATTGCAATTTCATAAATGCATTCGCAATATAGGTAATCGTAAAAAATTGCAATTACCTAATTTGCAAATACAAAGCCTTTCATGCTTCAGTAAAGTCATTTTTGCCCTAAAGAGGGCAAAGATGCTTGATGCATGTGGCTCTTGATCTTCTAAAGCTATAACTCTGGGGCTTGACCTGTGTGATTTCCGACATGTCCATTGAGAGTGTTTTAAGTAGCATCAACGGTAATTATCCACAACATGATGTTCAGAAAAGCAGTAAACTGAATGTTTTCATATGTGCTTGAAGTGAAATTCTCAAAACGTGGGCACAGAAAATAACAAGAGACAAAAAAGGGGTTCCAAATCCCCAAATAGAAAAGAAAGCTTTGGGGATTTGTGGCTAGATTAACAATAAAACACTTTAAAATATAAGCTCTTCGTAAGGAAGAAAGAAAGGAAAGAGGATAAAGGCATTCAAGCAGCATGCACGGGGCTGCTCGATCCAGAGGCAATACTCCATGGGAGTTAACTTGACCGTACCAGGTACGTTGCTCCCCCTCCGCACAGCACTGCCTGTGTGTCCCTGCCCCAGCTGCCGCTACTGAGGAAGGTTGAGGCCCTCCTCAACCCCCAGGCTATCACCTGTGCCTCATTCCTGGTGGCCAGTGGTAGGTCATAGGTTTGTTCATCTCTGCTATTTTTCCGCTACTTATTGTATTGTATTTACTGTATTGCCTTTATTGTCCTTTTTTTGTGTGCCTGTGACTGCTGTTCTCTTTCTTCCCCTGCCGCCGGTACTTGATCTGTGCCATTTTTTCCTTCTGTCCGCCTCGATGTCCCAGTATCTCTCTGCCCAGTTTTATCTTCTGTACCCCTCGCTGTCTCTGTGTCTCTCTGCCCGTCTTTGCCTTTTATTCCTTAAGCTGCCCCTGTAATCCTCTGCCCATTTTTGCCTTCTGTTCCATTTGTTGCCCCTGCATTTCCGTGCCCTTTTGCCTTTTGTACCACTCGTTGCCCCTCTATTTTGTGCCCTTTGCCTTCCGTTTCCTTAGTCGCCCCTCACCGCTCCCGCCGCTGCGTCCCCTGCAGCCCGCCCCCTGACAGCCCCCGCCTCCTGCCTCCCAGCTTCTCCTCCCTCGCACCTCGCCATATATGCTGGCGGTTGCCTAGTGAGGAGAACGACCCTTGACCCTACCAGGTAGGTCAACCAAGAACACCATCAACGTCTCGACCAGCACCGATGACACTCTCAGCACCGCCAAACGCATGCATTTCCAGAACCACACAGACCCAAACTCCACCCTCAGAGGCCCCCTCGTCTACAGACCCCCACGACTCCGCCCCCAGTTCAGCGACTCCATCGCCGACTTTATCAGCATGCACACCCTGACCTCCTCTGACTACATCCTCCTCGGAGAACTGAACTTATGCTTGAGAACAACAACGACAACAACTACACCCTGATCGATAACCTCACCAACCTCAGGCTGAGACAACTCGTCACAACGCCCACCCACTACGCCGGCCACACGTTCGACTCCGTCTTCTCCTCTAGCCTGCACGTCTCCTTCAACCACACCATCGAACTCCTCTGGACCGATCACTGCTGCATCCACTTCACCTTCCAGAAACCCACCACTCACCACCGCATCCAACAGATCCCCCAACGCTGCTAGAGCAATATCACCGAAGACCAACTACATGCAAACCTCGCTCTCAGCCCACTCACTGTACCCTCCAACACCGACGACGCTGCGTACAGCCTCAGATGCTGGATTGAGGACTGCGCCAACACCTTTGCCCCGCTGAAGAAACCCCCCACAGAGACACCAACAAGAGGGCCAGCTGGTTCACCCCAGAACTACTAGCCTCCAAGCGAGCTTGCCAGAAACTAGAGAAGAAATGGCACAGTGAACAGACACGGACAGCCACGCAGCACACAAGGACGCCATCCGCAGCCACCACCATCTCATCAGGGCTGCCAAGTGGACCACCTTCAAAGACCGACTCGACAACACTGCACACGATAGCAAAGAGCTCTTCAACATCGTGAATGAACTCTTTAACCCCAGTTCCAACACCAACAACATACCACCGTTGCAAGCCCTGTGCGACTCCCTCGCGACTTTCTTCCACCGCAAGATAGTAGACATCCATGACAGCTTCAACACCCAGACAGTCCCAACAGATAGCAACACAACAGACTCTCAGCACATCATCGACCACGACCCCATGCTAGCCTTGGCCAGCGTGAGCACTGATGACACCATCAAGCCTATGAGCACAATCCACTCGGCTCTCCGTTAGACCCACTCCCGCACCACGTCTTCAACAAAGCATGCAGCTCCATCACACCCCACCTGTGCAACGTCATCAACCTCTCCCTCAAGACCGTGGCCTTCCCAGAGAGCTGGAAACATGCAAGATGAACGCCCTACTCAAAAAACCCAAGGCAGACCCAATAGACCTCAAGAACTTCCGGCCCATCTCTCTGCTCCAATTCCCGGCCAAGGTCATCGAGAAGATCGTCAACAGACAGCTAACTCGATACCTCGAAGAATACAGAATCCTGGACCCTTCCCAGTGAGGGTTCCAAGCAACCACAGCACCGAGACCGCCCTCATCGCCGCCACCGACGACATCAGGACCATGCTGGACAACGGTGAGACTGCAGCACCCATCCTCTTAGACCTCTCCTCTGCCTTCAACACCGTCTGCCACCAACGCCTCCACGCGGCAGGGATCAAAAGACAAGGCTCTGGAATAGACCACCTCCTTCCTCTCCAGCAGAACCCAGAGCATCTGCCGCCCCCATTCTGATCCGCAGCCTCTGAGATTATCTGCAGCGTACCCCAGGGATCCTCCCTCAGCCCAACACTGTTCAACGTTAACATGGTCCAGCTCGCAGACGTCACCCGACAGCACGACCTCAACATGATCTCCTACACCAACGACACTCATCTGATCCTCTCCCTCACCAAGGACCCCATCACCGCCAAAGCCAACCTCCATGAAGGAATGAAGGCCGTCACCGACTGGATGGAGATCAGCCGCCTGAAACTGAACTAAGACAAAACGGAGGTCCTCATCCTCGGCTTCAACCCTTCAGCCTGGGATGACTCCTGGTGGCTGACGGCACTGGGGGCAGCCCCGACACCCACCAACAACGCACGCAACTTGGGAATCATCCTCGACTCAACGCTCTCAATGATCAAGCAAGTCAACGCCGTCTCCTCCTCCTGCTTCAACACCCTCTGCAAGCTCCACAAGATCTACAGATAGATCCCGACAGATACAAGAAAGACAATCACCCAGGCTCTCGTCAGCAGCAGACTCGACTACGGACACACAATCTACGCAGGAGCCCCCACCAAGCTCATCAAACTACTACAACGCATCCAAAACGCCTTGGCACGACTGATCCTCGACGTACCACGCCACGGCCACATCACCCCCCATCTGAGAGACCTGCACTTGCTCCCCATCAACAGGAGGATATCCCTCAAGCTCCTCATCCACGCACACAGGGCACTCCACAAAACCGGTCCAGCCTACCTCAACAGACGACTTTTCTTCTACACCCCCAACCCCCAGTTACGCTCTGCCAACCTCTCACTCGCCACCGTCCCGCGTGTCCGAAGAGCAACCACCGGCAGGAGATCCTTCTCCCACCTTGCCGCCAAGACATGGAACACCCTCCCACTGAGCCTACGTCAGACCCAAGACCTGCTGACCTTCGGGAGGTCACTGCCTGTTCGATCAGTAGCGGCCCTCCCAGCGCCTTGCGACCCTCGCGGGTATGTAGTGCGCTTAACTAATTACTAATTGATTGATTGATTGAACTTGCAAGAAAAGGTTGGGCATGTGCCAACCATTAACCAATTGTAGGCTATGATTTTGGAATGACACAGACATAAACCAATCCGAACCAGTGGGATGTGTCAGACCCCACAAAGTACATACAGCAGATCACCTGGCAGCTGCGATGTCTAGGCTCGACCTAAAAAAGAAGGAGGGATGGCAATAACTCAAAGCCGAGACAAAATAGTAATCTTCGCAAGAAGCACCGCTGCCTAGGGAGACAAGCATTTACCATGCAATAGGTCAATCGTTTGCAAGAGTTTGAGCTATAGGCATTGTAATGACAATACTTTTTATTTATGTGTTGGTTTTTAAAACATAAATTAAAGGCATTGTCGTTTATAATGCCAGTAGCTTGAACTCTCGCAAATGCAAGACCTATTGCATTGCAAATGCTTGTTTTTAGTGTTGGAGTCCACCGGTGCTGGAATCAGTGGGTTATTGATTATCAGAATGGAGGGAGCGTAAAGGCATGGGAGCAATGCCTGACGTCTTAGGCCGTCCCATACCCATCGCACACAGCCAGTCGTGGTAACATCTGTCCTTCTGTAAGTGTGGATGATATAGTGCCGTGGATAGGGGGGTGCGATGTACCAGGTCTCCCTCCACCTCCACGTGCGGTTGAAATTTGATGGGATATGTCCAGTAGTGGGTATATAGAGCCTGTGCACATAGTGCATATAATAATAATAAATTCATTTGTAAAGTGCCTGGCTACACCGACTGGTGTGTCCCTGCTCTATAGAAACGGTTATAAGCAGTGTCTGTTCCTCCGAGCGCGCAGTGCTTCATGTGGAGCGCGCACCCACAGCACATCCCAGGAGATCATTCGTGCCGCCGTTTTTATAACGTAAGCGGTGCGAAAAATGTTAATTTCCTGGTTGTGGTGGCTCCTGCACTTGCTGTATTTCTCCCGTCATGGAGTGCGGCTTAGGACTTGTTGGTGGGCCATTGTGAAAATATTTGTTTATTGTAGTGCCGTAATGCGCTGCAATTAACATCAATATTTTCACAATGGCCCACAATCAGCCTGCGGCGGTGCTCCTTTAAGAGAAGAAATGCAGCCAAAAGCACGACTTGTGATGCCTTTCTTCTCTTAAAGGAGCACGGCCGCGGGATGATTGCGGGCCATAGTGAAAAAATTTATGTTAATTGCGGTGCATTACGGTGCTGCAATTAATAAATATTTTCACAATGGCCAGCAATCAGGCCACTAATAAGGTACTTGGATAGCTTTTAACCTTGAATGGAAAGTTTCACTGTCACACATCACTACGTGATACAAGCTTCGGTGGGCGGTATGTGCCTTTCGCAAAATGTCGCGAAACGGCAAAAAATCTCCGCGAACATGTGGAATTTCGCGTGCTTGCAGGGATTTCGGGGGTGGGGCTTTTTTGCGAGTTCACATGCATCTCTTGTGTTTATAAAAGGTCAGAGACCGATCAGAGCAGCAGATGAGAAGAAAGAAGCTCCTGGTCAACGGAACTGCACGTGGATTGTGCTCGTGAAATTCAAGGTTGCAAAGGCCTCCATCAAGCATCCCTGCTAATTTTTGAGGGTAGATATGGGGAGAAAACACACCTGCCCAGCCTCGACAAAGCTCATAATTTTTTTGGGCTGATTATTGAGTTACTGAATTTGAGCTTAAATTAGGGCACCTGCTTTATTTATATCTGTAAGTGCTTCCTGTTGAGCTTTAATTTTTGTGACAGGAGCACTATGCCAGAAAGAATCTTGCCATTCATATTATCAATGAAGATGCTTCCGTTCCGCTACGGATCGCAGAAGTTTTGACATTTTCGTGTTCCGCGCATGGAACGGAATTCGCCGCCCACCCCTACTTTGTTGTTCTGATGTGTACGTCTACTACGTTGCTTCTCATCGGTATTCTAATGGATCACCTGTGACTGCTTGGTTTCCAGGAGAATATTGAGTTTGCATTTTTTCCAAAGAAAAATGGAAAAATACGAGAGCAATAGAAAGAATACTATTGTTTTTTTGAGAGTAAGCAAACTGGGGTGAATATTTTAGACTAATGTCTTAAGGAAGAGTTTTGTTACTGTAACAAATACTGCTTTTTTCCATCTTTATTCATTGTTTTCATTTAGCCCCATAAAAGGTGTCCAAATCAAGATGGTTCGATTCTTAGGGTGAACCAACTTTCTTTGCACAATTTAAACACGCACAGTTTTGGTTGCTAGCTTTCAGCGTCACACCTGTAGGCAGCCCGAAAATATGTATTGTTCCATATTCTATTAGGTTATCACCGTATTCACCTGTTTACAGTCCTTATAAGAATCAATCTCAGTGCTGTAGATGGACTTTTCTCATCGATTGATTCGGCGCAGTGAAGTACGGGCATTGAAATTTGACCCGGTGCAGGCCACGTTGTAGTTTGAGAGAGATAAAGCAATGTTTTTCGGCTTCCGAACAGGGTTTCTGGAGAGTAGAACACATTTTTGGGCCACAATGAACGGTCTATGCTCAGATTGTTTCACCAGCCTTTAACGTTTGTATTCGCTTTTACTTATGACTATTCGTCTGATTTGGCATTGTGGCTCCACTACGAACCACCTCAATGGAGGCGGTCCCACTGAATGGCTGTACCTTGATTGTTTTCATGCTTTCAAGATGTAAAACCAATAAAGAATTTTTTTTTTTAAACTCTTGTATTCGCTGGGAGGAAGCTGATATGACAAGCAGCTGAGGTAAAATGCGGTGACTCATGGTGGTTATGACACAGACAATTAAGGACACTCCATATACCCGAAATGTCCTTATCAGTGCAGCGCTACACAGGGCCGGTCCGGCATATTGAGGCAGTGTTTTAATTCCCACCCAGAAAGCACACACCCCACCCCCTGCCCCCTCCTTTAGGCTGCTGCTGTGCACTCATGATAGTTCAAGATAGGAGATGCCTTACGAAATCAGTGAACCTTTTCACCCCACCCCCGCCTGCACTGGAAAAATAAAGCCTGTGTCTTTTCCACTTTAGAGAAGTGCGCACAGCATGTACAGTGCTGAGTCTTGTATAAGTTTACAAAAAACAATAGAGTTGCCAACCTTCACTTCTGTTCTTACATATGATAGGTCTGAGAGCGGAAACGTATCTGGTGTATTGGAATAATGACAAACAGGATTGGGACTGTATAGGGAAATTGTGAGGATGAATGCTAGAAAGCAATGGAATGGGACGTGGAAGGAGGACAAAAGAGGCCCAAGGGAAGTGTATGGGACATCACATGACTGACATACACCTAAAACCAGCCAAGACTTCTGGTTGGTTTAAAATAAATTAGTAATAGCAAATATTTTGTTCTCAATAATTAATATTTGAAATTTTTCTATCCTGAAATTGTGAGATTGAATGAAACATTACTGAGGGCTGTGGAAGGAGTAGTGGTCTTCAGAGTGACTCGGTCTCCTCTGTCTGTTCTCGTGTGTTGGAGGTGTATGCCCTTTTTCCACCACAGCTCCGTCATCTGCATATCTTACTCCCCATCTATTTCCTCTCCATCACCCTCTTTTCACTCTTAACTAAAGGCTCTTCCACGCATCTTCTTCACTTCACCACCCCAAACACAGCGCACTCACTCACCTGGAAACACTGCAATTTCTTTTCATTTCTCCATATGCAATATTTTAACAACTGTATACATCTATCACACACATTTGGACTGAATCACAATTACAACTAAAATATGTGACCATTGTCTGTGTGCCCTGCAGAGGGGCCAAGGATTGGATGACCACGCATTCTGAACACCTGTTTAACCCACTGACGAGCACCGTCAAAACAAGCGCTGCATTCAGCCTCCAATCCAGACTTATCAATTGTTGCCCACTATGAGCACATGGAGAACTCTGTTTAAAGTAGGAACTATAGAAGAGTAATCTGCTACACTGAAAAAATACAAAAACAACACCTTGGAATTAGATAGCACTCTTACGGAATGCAAGATTAAGTAAAATACATGAAATAAAAGAAGCATTGGCATAGCCAAAAGGTCTAGCCTTTGGAACCTTATAAGTATTTAGTTCTACAGTACAATATCCTTGGTGCAACAACATCAACTGTTGCATGGCTAAACACTTATAAGGTCCCAAAGGCGAGACCTATTGGCTATGCCAATGCTTTTTCTCTAGGGCAGCTGTGCCCCCGCAGTGGGCATTTCTTTTCACCGCCCAGTGGTTTCTGGGAGCTGTAGTTCTAGGTCAACTCATTCGAACTCGCTTCGGATGACTTGGTTGGTGATGCTTTGGATGTAGAAACATAGCATAGAGGGGACAGTAGAGAAACTCGTAAGAGGCATGACCGTAAAGAGACACGTTAACATGTTATGGCTGGAGAGCTGAACAATGGGTATTGGAGGTGTATGAGCTCAGTGGTATGAGGGGAAAGACGTAAGGTAGCTCGGAGAGGAAGAAAAGTGTACTGTGGGGAGGGAGCCAGAAGGGTGGCAGGGGTGGCCCTTAAAGGAAGCACTGAAAGAGTATAGCAGGCGGGTAAAGAGGATCATGAGGAGGAAACTTAAGAACAGATTATAAAAGCCGGGGTAATAGATGGAGCAGTGCCGGCTGCAGGCGTCTGAAAAAATGGATGTCAGCAAGAAAGTCGAGTTACGAGAAAGCAGAGATTTGAGCGTAAAGCCCCAGTGGCCTTAGTGGGGGTGGTGAGCGGATTGTGTTAAGCTTTTGACACTGGAATGAAGACGGGGGCGCAAAGTGGAGGATAAATAAATGAGTGATAAGGGGAGAGGTAGACTTAACAGGGGCATTAAAGTCGATATAGATTTTGGAGAGTGGAGAGAGAGTTCCGAAGAGGAATAGGTAAGGAAGTGAGGTGAGGGTGTATGGAGGAGGTCTGGTGGAAAGAAGAAGTGAAGAGGATGGTAGAGAACCACAGCGAGAGTTACTAGGCTTCCACAAAAATGAGCATTTACGATATTGTAAGAATCCTTCCTTATAAAGCCAAACTCAAAGTTAAGGGGGAGGGGGTTTTCAGACGCGTCACTTGACGAGGGTGCATAATGCTGCCACCGTAGACGAAGGATGGCAGGATGTTCCTCTCAGTACGTACTATCAAGGGAGCAAGCATCAATTACTAGAGAGACCTTAGTCTAAGTTATGTTATTGATCTCTGGGTCTGGCGCTTCTGTCGTAATTGGCATGGCCGCGTTAGCGATTAGCTGAAACTACACGTTTTCCTCCTTAACTTGGCTATATACGAAAACGCCATTTTGAATGTTGCGGCGGCCATCTTAGGCCATAAGCGGCCTCGTGGCTGGCGTGCCCTTTAGTCCGTTGTCCGTACCACTGACCACTTCAGTCTGCCCAGCAACAGGCTATTTTTAGTACTGGTCAAGCTTGCACATGCGCAGTCCCAACTGACCAGTTACCCTTCAGGAATGTGCACCAAACTGACCAGCGGAGTTGTGCGCCCTCCAATGAGCTGGCTGTGTTCCAAAACATGACCATATATGTACATGAATGTGTTCTAACTTGTGCCGCCTATCTTTTATTGCCCCAAAACTGTATATAAATCGGGGTCACACCGGTGTTCGGTGTGATACCTCTTGCATTACCGAAGGGTGCTGTATGAGTGTACCACCACCCCATGGGGTCTTAATAAACTTGTTCTTTGCCTTTTACAGTTTCCGTGCCAACAGTTCTTGAGTGTAAGTGGGTTATCTTCGGAGCATGTAGGCCTTGGGAACCCTGATTACTACAAATTGGCGACCACGAAGGGACTCATCGGCGACTCGGATGCCCGAAGGAGAGGTCGTGACGAAGGCTTGGAAACTCGCCATGGACGCGCGCTGCCACTGAGTGACCCGAGTCTTGGCTCCCACGGTGGTTCTTCCTTTCCTTCCGATCTGACCTTCCAGGTGGCGCCGGTCTCCGACTGAGTTTTCGAGTGTCTGTGTTGCTGGGAAAGTGCCGTTTGGCTGATTTGATCACAAGACCTTGGCAGTTGGAATTTGGACATTTGAGAATTTGGGTAAGATTTGTGTTCGGTAAGGTAGTCTTCGGACGCTTACTGAAGTTCTATGATTTGTGATCGGCAAGGTAGTCTTCGGACGCTTGCTGAAGTTCTATGATTTGTGATTGGTAAGGTAGTCTTCGAACGCTTGCCGGAGTCCTATGACCTACGATTTTGATTTGAGTTAGCTAACGTTTGTGAATTTGTGAACTTTGAATCTATATGTGTAGTGCACTTCACATAGGCAGGCATGTAGAGATGTTTCTCTAACTTTGTTTTTTTCCTCTGAGCGGCACATTTGTGTGAAGTACTGTAAGTGCCATTTTATATACGGTGTCACGCTTTCGTGATACTTTTTGAACATGCCTGTTTTCAGCACACTCCGAGGAATGTGCTGTCTTGGAAATGGTACCACAATTAGGTTAGCGGAAGTACAGCCGGCTCCCCCAGAGGGAACACCGAACAGGGAGATGTATATTAAATTTGGCCTTCCCCCTATTATGTACAGCAAATTATGGCATAAGTACACGAGAACTGATCCTGAATTGCAATGGCCTTTACATGGGTCGTTCGATTTACGTAAAGTACAGTTTGTGGAGCAATGTTTGTTTCAACGCAGGTCTAGACAAAACATGTTTGATTGTGTGCGAATGTGGGAGAAAGCGGTGCGCGAGCGAATGAAACGTGAAGCTGCCTTGGCGGACAAAGAGCAGCGCAAGGCTGCTCGGGATAAGGCTTTACAGCTTGAGGAAAAAGAGGCTCAGGAGAAAAGAGAGAGGGAGGAACGGGAACGTAAATTGCAAACGACTGGTCAATTTCCTATTCGCCGACCGCTTTATCCTGTCCTTAATAATGAAATTGATGATTTTTCATTGCTAGATCGGTCACCGCCTCCGTACGTTTCGCCAACGGCTCCAGCTGAAGATTCGGGAGATGATGGGCAGGATAAGTCGGAAAAGAAGGGTATATCCGCTCTCAGGTTTACTGCGGAGAGGTCCGCACATTTACGTAGTTGGGCTCGTAAAGTGAATAGGAAATGTGTTTCTCAGGATGAGGTGATTGCGGAGAGGAGTAGGTGGTCGGATCTTGAATTAATGTATTTTTTGTCTAGTTTGGCGGATGAAGTTGTTGCCGCGTATCGTGACCTTTCAGATACGTTAGAACCTAAAGCTTTGTCAGTACATCGTGAGAATTTGGATAAAGGTTTATTTGATCTTGCAGATGTTGACGACCTTTTCAAGCAACTGATCCAGCTGCGAGATGAAACAACAAGATTGCGGGAGGAGCGGAAAAGGAAGCAAAAGGAGTCCGAGCCGGAGAATAACGAGCAGATTAAGGAGTGTTCTCTCCGGGGTTCAGATAAGAGTTCTGCATTGCATGTTATGCCTATGCGTGAAGCCGCGCCCTTGTATGTTCCACCTAAAGGGGAAGGTACAGATGATGATAAATCGTCAAAGGATGCGAAAGGATATTTTATATATAACTGGGTATATACGCCTTGGAATAGAGCAGATGTTATGGCATTGAAAAATTCTCTACCTGATCTTCGGAAAAATCCGGCGGCATTTTATGAAGGGGTGGAAGGGGCTATTTCATCTTGTGTGATGACTCTTGTTGACATAGATCTGTTTTTTTGGGCTAATCCTTCCACCTGATATGTGGAGGCAAATTCGTAAAAATAATGATGAAACAATACTTGGGGGGACATGGAAAGAAATAAATGCTGCCGATTTAGATAGGGAACCAGCATGTAAGCCTTGTCAGTTGATTCTAGACCTTCCGGCGGCTATTTTGATTAAATTAAAAACGCTTGTTCCTTCTAAAAAGATCGATTTGACTATGTTAGCCTCGTGCAAACAAAAGCCTGATGAAACGGTTTCAGATTTCTTTACGCGCTTCGAGGAGGCATTCCATGATTATAGTGGTCAATCTTTAACAGACGATACGGGTCGGCATTTGTTCGTAGATAAGTATGTGGCTAATCTCCTACCGGAGATTGCAAAGCGATTGAAATCGAGTGAAAGTTCCTGGGCCACGGCGACCCCTGCGTCTTTGTTAACTATTGCTCAGTATTATGAGCGGCAGGAGTTGGAGGCTAAAGAAAGTGTTGATAAGAAGGCGAAAGAATTGAAAACGAAGGTGATGTTGGCGCAGGTTCGGGGAACACAGGGTAGAGGGAATGCTAGAGGTAGACGAGGTGGAGGGAATACGTCGTATGGTCGTACGGATATAGCGGAGGATCAATGTGCCTACTGTAAGGAGTTTGGGCATTGGGCTGATGATTGTCCGGTACTTCGTGAGCAGCGTAGCCAACGTGGTCGAGGAGGTGGTAGGTCGAGAGGAGGTTATACGGGAGCGAGAGGTCGCGGAAGTGATCGTGGAAGGGTTGAGGAAAGGGGCCGTGGCCAGGATGAACAAAACACGTTTGATAGACGAAATCAATATCAGATATCGGAGGGTGAGAATGTGGAGCACCAGGATTATGTGCATGCATAGGACTGCGTAGGATGGGGTAAGGAATCAATTGAAGTGCCGGTAGATCAGCAGGGTCCATATGTAACAGCGGGTATTCTGGGTTCTACTGATCAATTTCTAGTCGACACAGGAGCTACTCGTAGCGCGTTGTCGAAAAACTTGGTTCCGAGGGCTCCCCTGTCTGGCGAAATGATTACATGTGTAGGGTTCGATGGCACACCCTCCCCTAGCCCATTGTCAAAGCCCCTTGCACTATGTCTTGACAAATTTTTCAGTTTTGGTCAATTTTTGTTATCGCCCCATACACCAGACAATATCCTGGGCATTGATTTGCTTAAATATTTTCGAGCAACGATTCGGTGCGCTCCTGAGGGAGTGCGGGTTATCCTGAATGACAATTATCCTGACTCGGATAGGTTTTGCACTATCTTAGACATTCCAGCCTTGGCCTCTCTACCGCACACGTTATGGGCGACCTCAGATACGGATGTGGGAGAGATGCGTATTCCACCAATACACATTACTGTTAAGGAGGGGGTCCCTCTACCACGAGTACCCCAGTATAAGATTTCGAGAGAAGGTGAAATTGCATTGACACATATTGTTCAGGATTTGATCTCTGCAGGAGTAGTGGAGGAGGTCCCTTATAATGTTTGCAACAGTCCTATTCTTCCGATCCTTAAAAGAGATACTGACGACAAAGTCTATCGCTTTATTATTGACTTGAGAGAGATTAACAAAATTGTCATCCCCCAATACCCGGTGGTGTCCGATATTACGACCTTGCTTACATTAGTGCCACCAACGGCCACAACATTTAGTGTTATTGATTTGAAAAACGCGTTCTTTTCCATCCCTGTCCATCCTGATAGCAGATATTTGTTTGGCTTCACGTTAAATAATAAATCGTATAGATTTTGTCGTGTTCCCCAAGGTTATACTGAAAGCCCTAGCATCTACAGCCAGGCTTTGAAAAGACAGCTAGATTCCTTTGAGTTGCAGACTGGCGTTGTTCTCATCCAGTACGTGGATGACCTTCTGCTTGCTGCAGACTCTTATGCACAATGTGAAGAAAGTACAATTGCGTTGCTTTCCTTTTTGGCACAGAACAATCATAAGGTTTCGAAAAAGAAGCTCCAATACTGTAGACCCCAGGTGACCTACCTCGGTCATCTGTTGTCTAAGGAGGGGCGTGCATTAACATCTCATCGAATTCAAGCAATTTTAGACACACCAGTCCCCCGCACGCAGAGAGATGTACGTGCCTTCATAGGGTTGACGTCTTTTTGTAGACAGTGGATCATGGGTTTTTCACACATCATAAAACCTTTGCTAGCATTACTGTCCAAAGCTACACCAATGCCCCTTGAATGGACAGATGAATGTCAGAAGGCCTTTGAACAGTTGAGACAGGCCCTTTGTTCTGCACCCGTGTTAGGCACACCAGACTACACGAAACTTTTCACATTGTACGTGCACGAGAATGATGGGTGCGCGTTGTCAGTGTTAGTACAAGTACACGGGGACAAGCAGAGACCATGTGCATACTTCTCTGCCATTCTTGATCCTGTAGCACGAGGGTTGCCTGGGTGTTTTCGAGCGGTAGCAGCAACAGCAGTAGCTATACGGCAGAGTGAGGGAATAGTGTTATCACATAAACTGCTGGTGTTAGTTCCTCACGCAGTAGATGCTCTGCTAAATCAAACAAAGACCCAATACCTTACGAGTGCGCGACTAACAGGATACGAGCTGACACTTTTGGCGCCACATATTACACTGAAAAGATGCGCTACTCTGAACCCCGCCACTTTATTGCCCTATCCGGTCGAGGAGGGTCAGGAAGAAAAACATCATGATTGTGTTTTCCTGACCGAGGAACAGACAAAGGGTCGTGTTGACTTACAGGATGTGCCACTTCCAGATGTGGATGGGGAACTGTGGGTTGATGGATCGTGTTTAAGGCTGCCAGATGGTACGACTTCCGCAGCCTATGCGATCACGACACTTAAGACAGTTGTAGAAACAGCTAGGATACCACAAAAATTGGCTCAGGCAGCAGAGCTGATAGCCTTAACAAGAGCCTGCGAATTAAGTGCTGGCCTATGTGTGAACATATACACAGACAGCCGGTACGCCTTCGGAGTAGCACATGACTTCGGGCTACTCTGGAGAGAGCGTGGGTTTCTGGCATCTCACGGAGAACACATTATGCACGGAGAGCTAGTGCGTGATCTCCTAAACGCGTTGCTTGGTCCAAAGAAAGTAGCGATAGTAAAATGCAGTGCCCACAAAAAGATCACGGATAATGGGCCAGGAAATGCCTTCGCAGATAGCATAGCGAGACAAACGGCTATGACCCGGACTAGCTCCCCTATGTATGTGACACAATCGCAGGCTGAGCGATGGAGTGATGCTAGAGCAGAAATATTGGATATTCAAAAATCGGCTACTGAATCAGAACTTGCGGCATGGGCAGCAGATGGGGTACTAGATGATGAGGGTTGTTGGAGAAGCAAAGACATGGAGAAATGGAAATTGCCTGCGGCTTACTTACAGGCGATGGTCCAGATGACACATGGATTGGCACATGTCGGAGCCCTTGCAATCACTCGACTGTTAACACGAGTCTGGGAGCATCCCGAGATTGCGAATACAGCTAAGAGAGTAGTACAGACCTGCCTGATCTGTTTACAACACAATCCTGGAAAGGGGACCCATACTCCGAAAGGAGGGTTCGTTCCACCTTCTGCACCATTTGAGGTACTTCAAATGGATTATATCCAACTCGAGCGCTGCAACAACCTGAAGAACGTCCTAGTGGTGGTATGTGCCTTTAGCAAATGGGTTGAGGCCTTCCCCACGAAAGACAATACAGCTCTGACAACGGCTAAGGTGTTGCTTAAGGAATTCTTTCCTCGCTTTGGAGTTTGCAAATTTCTGTGGAGCGATAATGGGCCTCATTTTGTTGGGAAGATTGTGGAGTATGTACTGAAGGGGTTAGGGATTCAGCAGAAGTTCCACGCTGTGTTCCACCCTCAGTCGGCAGGTCTGGTTGAGCGGTACAATGCTACGTTGAAACTTAAACTGGCCAAAATTGTGGCATCCACGTCGTTGAAGTGGCCAGATGCTTTGCCGCTAGCACTGCTCTCTCTTAGATCAGTACCCCATTCACGAACTGGCCTTACACCATATGAGGTGGTGTTTGGGCGCCCCATGAATATCTGGGGGGTGCCCAAGCCGCGATTAATACATGATGTGCCTTGTGTTATGATGAACGACTATTTGGCACGATTAACAAATGATTTGCTTTCTATTCATCAACAGGTTCGAGAAGCGCTCCCTGACAACTCTACTGGAGAGGGCCATGATCTTCGCCCTGGCGATCATGTGATGATCCGATCGTTTGAGAGAGCGAGCAGTTTGGAGCCAAGGTGGAAGGGCCCCGAACAGGTCCTCCTTGCGACCCGGACTGCTGTACGAGTGACCAACAGAAAGCGGTGGGTGCACTCGACACACTGCCGCCGTGTCTCTCCGGATATGGTGACTCCCACTGTGCTGACCGACTACAAAGAGATCCTGGAGAAAGAGAAGAGCCCAGCTGTGACGTCGGCTGAAGTTGAGGGAGCCTTCCCGGACCACGCTGTTGCTGGACGAGAGCACTACAACCTGCGTCCCTGATAAGAAGATTTTTTGGTTTTTTGTATATGACTGGTTGGTTACCGCTCCAGGTTTGTGAAACGGAAACCGGGAATTCCAAGGGGGGGGGATCAGTTCTGCCAGTGTAGCGACACCCGTCTTGGCCCGGAGAAGAAAACAACGGCTACCTCGGAGTTCAGCACCGTATTTTTCTTTTTTTAGGTATACACACATGTGTATTTGAGACTTTGTGAACAATTTGAACTATTTGAGACTCTGTAAGAACTTTTCCGAACTATGGCATCACCAGCATCACGAGATAAATGAATCTTGGGTGCCATTCTCTTTGTTTTGACTATTGTGGTGATAGCTGTAATAGCCTGGGTAGTTGAACTTGTGGTACCTGCACGTGAACATTTGCTGCCGACTACCCCGGCTCCATCTGAACATTTTCACTTTACCTTACCCTACCATGAAGAACGACATCGGCAAACTTATCTGAACAACAGTTTTATTCAGATTCTTCATCACACGCACAATATGACCAATACTTCAAATTGCTGGGTGTGTGGGATGTTACCGGGGCACCAGAAGAGAGGGGGCACCCCACTCATTCCACTCCCGTTCTCTCATAATGGATCCTGCAATTTCTGGTACACCCTCCTCTTTACTTTGAGATGGCCAACCAAAGGGGGGGTGCTTTTCCGTTTGAATAAAGTATGCTCCCATGACAAGGATGGGTTTCCGCGGGCTGAGGGTACTCGATTCGAATGGGAAGAGTACAGGCCCGACAACGTATCTGCCCCGCGTGTGTACAGCAATCAAAGAAATATCAATGTATCTAGCTCACATGTCATTAATGTCATTGCTACTAAAGCCGATTTGTGTATTAGAAATAAAGGTTCGATTGCGGTAGGGAAAAGTGAATGCAACACCACACTTACTTTTGATAGCCCGAATGGCATCTCATTTGTAGCATCTCGAAACACGTATTTTATCTGTGGAACGAAGGGTTATCATCAGCTTCCATTGGGATGGTTGGGCACGTGTTATGTATCGTTTGTGCTACCTCCTGTATTCATTGCCCCACCAATGTATCACAATGATTATATCTTGTACCACGATTTTGTCCTGAATAGGGTCAAACGGACTGTCGTTCTGGATGACATAGACCAGACTGGTACTGCCTTACAACAGTATGTGGACTTCAATTTGGGACTGTTTTCCTTTGTGGGGGCCGCGTTGAACAGCCGGAAAATAAGACGATTGACACGTGTTGTCGAGGCGGTAGCGAATGACACTGCCATTGCCCTAGGAAATATCACTGAGGAACTTCAGATTTCTAGAATAGTTACGCTCCAAAATAGGATGGTGTTGGATGTAGTTCTAGCTGATCGTGGGGGGGCATGCAGAATTATCAGAAGTAGCTGCTGTGTATACATACCTGACAATTCTCCATCTGTTTATGATGCCATATCAAAGCTCCATAAAATCGCAGCTGAGATACATCCGGACAATGGAACTTGGACACTTTCAGGATGGTTCTGGTCAATGCTTACTACTTGGGGCTGGAAACTGTTAACGATTCTATGTATAATTGTGGGGGCACTGTTTTTTGTTTGCCTATGTATCCAATGTGGCCCTGCCTTATGTTCCATGTGCCTATCAGCTTGCATACCATCAAGACGAGCACTTGCCCATGACAAAATGATGCTTCATAAAGAAGTAACACAAATAATGTTAATAGACATCGAGGACGAACATCCTGATTATGTTCACTATGAGGTAGATTCAGCTAAACGCTAAAAGGGTCGTCTGTCGTAATTGGCATGGCCGCGTTAGCGATTAGCTGAAACTACACGTTTTCCTCCTTAACTTGGCTATATACGAAAACGCCATTTTGAATGTTGCGGCGGCCATCTTAGGCCATAAGCGGCCTCGTGGCTGGCGTGCCCTTTAGTCCGTTGTCCGTACCACTGACCACTTCAGTCTGCCCAGCAACAGGCTATTTTTAGTACTGGTCAAGCTTGCACATGCGCAGTCCCAACTGACCAGTTACCCTTCAGGAATGTGCACCAAACTGACCAGCAGAGTTGTGCCCCCTCCAATGAGCTGGCTGTGTTCCAAAACATGACCATATATGTACATGAATGTGTTCTAACTTGTGCCGCCTATCTTTTATTGCCCCAAAACTGTATATAAATCGGGGTCACACCGGTGTTCGGTGTGATACCTCTTGCATTACCGAAGGGTGCTGTATGAGTGTACCACCACCCCATGGGGTCTTAATAAACTTGTTCTTTGCCTTTTACAGTTTCCGTGCCAACAGTTCTTGAGTGTAAGTGGGTTATCTTCGGAGCATGTAGGCCTTGGGAACCCTGATTACTACACTTCCTTCCAGTCTCTTGCTGTGGAGCTTCAACATGGGGGCTGTTGGCAAAAGGATAGGAGAGAGGCTCGTAATAGCATTCACACGTTTAGGGACTCATTGTGAGTGTTCCACTATTTTAACTGTTAATGGTTCATCTGGCAAACACTGGTTTTAGGAAGCCATGGGTTTCTCAGTTAAAGCCTTACAAGATTTACCTTGAAATGTTTCATTTTGTGTCTGCTGTTTGCCAAGACCATTTGTTTTTAATAATCTGTATATAATGCACAACAAGAGAGATAATGTATTTAGTTGTAGGGGCCTCATTAATCCGGCCCTCTTCATCCATTCAAATTCCATATTCCACTCTATTAATTCACCACTAATCCTTTATGAGTTCCAGAATAGCGTGCTACTCACCAAAAAAGTGTATCAAAACCCCAACAGGGTTACAAGCGCTATATAAATGCAAACCTTCTTCCCTTTCAACCCCTCCCCAACCTTCTCAATCCAAATAACTGACTAACATATCCACCACTCAAACTACTTTCATATATCACTATACTAATTCAACGCTAATCCTTATGCGTTTCCAAGTAGCGTGCTACTTGCCATAAGAAGCGCTTCAAAACCCCATCAGGGGTATCAGGCGCTATATAAATACAAACCTCTTACCCTCTTCTATCCCACCACCTACCCTTCTGTAGCCAAATAACTGAATAACATATCCACCACCCAAATTACTGGCACTGTGGAAGGAGGCCGGTGGCCCCAGTTTCCTAACATATATTAGCGTAGCTTTGCTGTGGTTGCAGATGCCTGCACTGTACTTTCTCATTTCGAACATGACACAAACCCCTCCACCCCCCCAGCTGGACTGGCCTCAGCAGGCATCAAGCGTTTGCCTGGTCGGCTAGAAGGGTGGGTCTGTTTTGGAGCAGTGGGGGCCAGTTTTGTTACTGGGGTCAGTTTTGCATGAGTGAATGAACTGTCTATATGTATAAACATCACTGTGGACTTCGATGCGCGTTTCGCAATCACCAAGAGTGTTCAATATGCAAAGTGTTGACGAGCAAACAAAATGATTTTTTTTTACAGATGAATGCGATGTTTACACACTAATCAATGTATAGTTACACATCTATGGGTGGGCGGGGTACTCCAACGAGGTGTTGAAGGTAGTCTGAGTGCGCTGGGTGGGTTTACATTTTAGAACATTATCCATTGATGCCATTTATGTGCCTGGAGCAGTGCACCCTGGGATTTGTAGGAACGCGTGGTATGGAAAGGGAGGTAACTGGTCGACCGAATAGAGGTGGAGACAGGAGATGTGAGTTGAAAAAGGAGAGGTCAGTGAGTGGAAATGAAAGGAGTTGGTGGAAAAGAGATGATTTTGAGGATTGAAGGGGGTACGTTGGAAGGTTGAAGTAGTAGGGACTGGATAATTCCAAGAACATGTGATAATGGTGAATGGTTATCAGGGGTTTGACAAGGAAGAGGAGGGAGAAGAGGGTAGTTTGGGCATTGTCGACAGCACATGGGAACACGGCCAGAGGGAAAGCATTGATTAAGAGTTAATGATTAGAACTTAGCACAAATTTGTGAATAAAATGTTGAATAGTTCTGTGCTAGTCTTTAAGGATAGATCACACAGTCTAAATGTTGTTGTTTTTAATATTTACAGTAAAGCCCTGACGAAGAGCTAAAAAAAAGCTCGAAATGCATTGGGAACATGATTTACTACTACTGAGGATGTTTCATGCAAACTTCATGCCTCAGAAAAAGGCTTGGAATAGCATATCTGACGCATCAGAAACTTTCCTTGCATAAACAATTGTCTCCCTTGTGACAGGAGAAGGATTTTGTAATCGAATGAAATTATTGAATATGAACGATAAACACACTCTTGAACATTAAGCATTTTTGTGGTATATTGGAGAGCGTCATCGTGAATCAGCTGTGCGTCCGGTTAGAGTGGTACTCTGCTCTAAGTTCATTATTCTTATAACTGGTAAAGCCAGGTTTTTAGGCCTCTGCGGAAGATGTTCTCAGATTTTTATGCACGCAGCAAAGGTAGCAGAGTGTTCCAATCCAAATAAACATTATTCGGTTACACAAAGGCAGCCATGAAAGTAAAAATTTTACAATACATAGAAAGATTCAGGCATATTAAAAAACAGCATAAAAAACGAGCCCACTCCAAAATACTACTCGATATAAAGTGCGAGATGCCAAAAATATCAAAATATACAAAAAACGAGCCCACTCCAAAATACTACTCGATATAAAGTGCGAGATGCCAAAAATATCAAAATATACAAAGCTACTAATTCATAAATAGCAGACGCCCCATAAAACATCATAAAAGTTTTTTAAAAAGTTAAAAATGGGCCTGCTTTCCTTTTACACTTTAAAAAAAGCTAGATTAACATACTGTGAAATGCCCGTGGACCAAAGGCCCACACATTATACATCCATACAAGCCCTTGATTTTATTGTAGATTTTAGAAACCCCACAACAAAGAACAAACAGTCATCATTCAACAGTTGTAGGTACAAGAAGGCTGGGTGAACTTGTCTAAAATTCAACTTTTTCAAGAGAGGTACCAGGAAATGTTTCCGTGGAACAGAGTCAAATTTGCAGAAGAACATAAAGTGCAGCAAATCCTGTGGAGACAAGCCGTCGCAGCCACAGGACGCTACCACTTGACCTCTGTGACAGCCCTTGGGTCTAGCCAGCAAAAAATGAAACAAATTCTTCCTGAACCTGGTTAGAAGAAACTTCTCGTGAGTGGACAGGGACCCCAGGAGGTAGAGCTCTGTAAGTGGGGTTGTTTTGAGCGCTATAAACCTGCGGACACTTACTTTCCTGAGTTCCTGCTCGTCCGTGTCTAGTTTTTTTAAAGACAAATAGACTAACTTTACTGACTCCACATCCCTTTGAGTGAGCTGTATGGTGATTCACTAGGCTGGTGGTCTTTCCTCTTTTTGGTTGCCACTACGATTATTGCACATTCTTGGTGTTGGTGACATATTATTGATTAGTTATTAGTTGGGACTTACACAAGTTGTTTACACTGAGGTTGTTCTTATTGATTTATTTTCTTATTTGTTTTCTTTTTGTGTTGAGCAGACATTTTCTTGTTAGTCACAGGGATGATATGTATTGTTCTCTATTGCATTAGATGTATATGTGCAACCCTTCTGCCCTGAAGATTGTCTCAAGGATCTGGTAGACCAACAGGGGACCGAAACGTCGACGACTAACACCCATAGCACATCTATTGATTTTACAGTTTGTAAATATGATTATATGCTGTTTTTAATTTTCTTCAACATGGTGTTTTGAATACCCGTTACTCATGCAAAAGGTGTTTTGTATACTACTGCTAAATAATGTATGAACTTTAGTAGTTTGTTTGTTGCCAGCTATTACTTGATGATATTCCAAGTGGAATTAAATATACTTGTTTGATATATTTCGGTATATTTTGCATATATTTCCTGTGATTATATAAAAAATCGATCATGAATATGACATCTATACAAATTGTAAATCTGTTTTAAATGTTTCCTTTGGGGACACTTTGCTATTGTGTTATTGAATATAACCAGTCCCGAGGGGATTATTGGGTGGCTCTATTCTATTTAGTAATATATGCAAACCTGCATGAGAGGTTGCTGTTGGAGTTGTCCTGCCGCTATAACATACTGCCCCACAGTATCTTTTTTAATCTGACTGAGCATCCATGGGATACCTTTCCTTATAAGTATTGCAGTGCCGCTGGCATAGTTGGAATTCAGGGAGTGATGTACCTCTGCACACCAGCGCACCTCTAGGTGAGTGGAGGTGGGTGGGGTCAGGTGTATTTCCTGAATGAAGCAGATATCTGTGTGGTGTCTGTTGAGGTATGAGTGGACAAGGCGAGCTTTCCTGGGGTTGTTGAGCCATCTAACATTCCACGTTAGGAGCCTAAGTCCTCTGGGAGCCATTGGTATGCTATGGGTATCTGGGTGCTGGTATGTAGGGTCATCTTCTTGGAGCGCCGTCTACTTGGTTGGGGTCGTTGTGAGCTCAGTCTGGTGTCTACCGTGTTACAGTAGGGCAGTAGTATGGGATCTGTCCTATAGACTGTCTGCTTCAGTGTCTTACCTATGTGTATTTGACAGGGGCCTCCTCTAAAACGTAGACAAAATCTAACACTCTCAAAACAGTAGAATAATGAAACGCCCTACCTCCGCCTCCCCCTCAACTTCCCCATCCAATCCCTGAACTTGGTTGAATAATCCATCCCCACCCCCTCCCCGGTCTCAATAGAAGAACGTGGGACTCATTCCTGGGGGCAAAGAGGAGCCTTCCGTACACCCAGCCTTCCTCCAGCTTCGTGGGTGACATAATGGCTCATGCCTTGTGGATGGCTCCATTGGCGGTAGATCACATAAACTGTGTCAAGGAACCCTGAAGTGGGCTCTGCACAGGTCTTCCCCGCCAGTTACAGTGCTGCTTTGTACTGTGGTGATTGCTTGAAGTGGATCAGAGAGGTTTGAGTTTAAAGTTCAGTCATTTTCGTCCAGATTCCCATGATCTTTATCCCTTGGAGAGTTCTGGACAACTTTGCAATCAGTAAATCAGGAAATTTGAGCGCTGCTTTGGCATCAGTAAATTGAGGAGCTCTACCACCATGTGCTATGCATCGTTTGCCTGGGTAATTAGGAGCAGATTTTATCACAGCTTTTTGGAGTAATTTTTTAGTTGGTAAAAATTCCTTACGGTCAGTCTGAACTATAATCGTGAAGTCCGGGTAAAAGGAGATCGTATTTCCTTGGTATTGTAGGTTGCCGTGTTCACTTGAAAATCGCAGCACTGTGTATCAATCCTTGACGTTTAGGATTCACGTTATAATGGAGTAGGGAGGTGCGGCTGGGGGCGGTCCGGGGTCCAGCATTGTGTGACCCCGCTCTATTATGAATCAGGAGAGAGCACTTCTCCGAACAGTTCCTTGATCATGTTTGTTACGTATTTTTCCATATTGTCAATGGCCGTGGACTCCTGGACTCCAATAATTCTCAGGTTATTTCATCTAGATTGTGCCTCTAGGTCTTTGTTTTTGGCTCTTATTATTTCAAGTATTTTCTCCATCTTGAGTTGTTGTTCTTTCCACTATGTTTGGTCATTCTCTACGTCAGAAACTCTAGTTTCAAGGTGCTGTAGTCTACTATTGCATTTATCCACCTGTTCCTTCATTCTGTTGAGATGACTGGCCATGAGCTCTAGTTTGGCATCTATGTTGCAGAGACTGGACTTAACTTCCACCAAGATTTCTTTGATGTCGACATCTTGGGCGTCTTCCTCCTAGGGGTTGTGTAGGCTGGTCGCGGGTTGTGGTGTGTCCACTTGGCCTGTCTTTTTTTCCCTATTGAAAGTGAGTTTGGTCTGTCTAGTGTCAGGTTTGCCCATGTTGTTGAAGATTCTAGTTATTGCTTTCACTTTCCAGCCGCAGCAGGTATCGCCTCTTCTGTATGAAGATCAGCAGGGGGCTCCCACTTACACTCACAGTGCAAGTTTCGCAGGTTGAGTTTTGTGTGCTAGCGCCATTGTTCTGAGCGACCTCTGTCTCATCCGGAGGCCATCTGGAGTCCCACGGGGCCTGCGCTCCCAGGGAGGGGGGCCACAGGAAAGCGTACACACTCTGCCCCGGGTTCTGGGTGCAATGGTGGGTCAGCTTTTCCTCAAGTGCAGCCCCATCAGGGTGAGCTGCCGGACCACCATCCCCTCCAACAGATGTCGTGTCGTAGGAGTTATAAGGGGCCTTGCTCAGCCCGCTTTGGCTTCTGCTTCGGCCGGTCTCTGGTCTTTGCGAGACCCAACCTCATCAGGCCTGTTGCTCATCCTCAGCTTCAAAGCCCCCTCTTGTGCATTTTTTGTGGTGGGCCAGCTTGTTAGTATAACAGGTCGTCTTCCTGGCATCAGTGTCGGGGGGGTATTCAGTGGGTTCTCAATAGAATGGGGTGGGCAGCCGCAGCATCTATTTGCAACACTGAGGGGCATATTCTCAAGGAGCTATTGTGGAGTTAATGGCACTTTATCGCAGCCAAAGTAGTGATAAATGTATCTCCCCATTCACAAGCAGGTGTTAACAGCCCACAGCGAAAAGTCAAAGAACTATTCCTGGAGAAAAAAAATTTAATGAAAGTTTATCTCACTCACTCACACTGAATACTACAGATGATATTTAAGTCACTGGTCACAAACTAGTTTATACCGTTCACAGTCTTTTTATTAAAAAACAAATAGATAAAAAGTACAAATTCAATAATACATGTAAAGTAAAAACATTTCATATTGTACAATAAATTAAAAAGAATGTTAAAACATATTCATTTTTATACAGTGTATCAAGCAGAGAAAGAGAGTACAAATTTAAAATTGTCAACATAATCCTATCATTAATTGTAGAGAACATATAAAGAGAACGATAGACGGCGACCGGGAAACTACAGAGGAGGGATTCCACACTATTGCACACCGCTCTTGAGAAAACGCACCCGTTTTCACAAGCATCGCTGTTGTAATGATATGGATAGACATCTTTAAAGGGATATTCAGTGTTTGGGGTTTCCATGTGCCCTAACTGTGGGGTCAGTCATTTACCTACCTTCAGATACATAGGGTATTTCCTTCCCCGTGGTTATCCTTCTTTTGCTTAACTTCCACTCGCCTCTTGATAAGGGGTGGTGAGTTGTAGATACTAGGATAGATCTGTGGGGGAAGTAAATTACATATTTGTTGCCCTTTCCGTGTGTTAGTTTTGCCCTACGTTAGATTCATATAGTCAGCTATTTATTTTGCCTCGCTTTACAGGATTCTAAATAGTTCAACCTTATTCTGAGTGTCTATCCTCAGGGACCTATGTACTTATTTCAGGTTATAAAATGTCCCAACCTTTTTCTTTCCCTATCTTCTATTTATTCAACTATTAATATCGGAAAAAAGCTCTCTGGGTGTAGGGCTGCTTTTACCTTTTCTAAATATTGGCCAAGTTTCATCTTTGCTCACCTCACTCGTGGTGTGTAATTCTAAATATCGACCTCTTGTGTGCATATTGATTTAATCGCTTTTTCTATCTCCTCAGTCAATATATTATGTCCCGCATCTAGCTCTTGCCCCTCCTTAATCTATTTAGGCCTATGGCCCACTCATACATGCTCTCATTCCTGCAGGGTTAGAATGCTCAGGCACCTATTGCCCCCCTCTTCTAGTATCTATATTGTAATGTTTGTTCTAAAGTCAATGTACAATATTAAACCTCAGCTCGGCTAGGTATAGCATTAAAATGGACCCTAGCTCAAACGGGGCTTCTAATCCTTTCCGCTTATCTTTTCTATCTTGAAACCACGGGCAGCCACGGGTACGTCCAATCTTATGTTCTCTCTGCTAATTAGGACGCAGTTTGCTTTCCGTATATAAACGCGATTCCCCATCTAGTTTATTGTTCACAGCTGCGATTATTTACTTGCACTAAACGCGCATGCTTAGTAGCGGAATCCTACTACCGTTAATGTGGTCGCCATTATAAAGTGGTGTATTTTGCATTAGGCGAGTTCTAATATTCGGCACTAATGGTTGCAGGAGATAGTTCAAAGTCTATCGTTTGAAGATATATCGTTCTTTTCAGTGCCTACCTTTCTTTTGATTAATTAAAACCTCGACATTCTATACTGATATGAGTCTTCGTGTTTTAATCTGTGGATGCCGTGACAGGTATTAACCGCGCATGCGTGGAGATTGCGGGTACCGATGACGGGCATTAGAGGCGCATGCGTGTACGTGTTCCTATCTCCTTCATTGGTCATTTTTATAAGGGCTGATACCGTAGGAAGATAATTATAACATTTTACAATATTTCTCTTTAAACCCACCCAATCATATCTCGCCATACACGTTATTGTTTCCACATGTTGAAGTGAAGTATTATCGTTAGTAAGTATGGCAAGCATAAATTAGGCGTTCATTTGTCCAAATATCTTACCAGGGTTTATATCCCTATGGATTGGATTACAGGTTGGATTCTAGGTGTTGTTGTAATCTTATTCCTTACCATAAAAAATGTTTTTTATTTTAACAGCCCACAGCACCAGTTCAACTGCGATAGCAGCTGCAAAAAACATCGCCACAGATGACTCCCGCAACTATTGCTAATGAGATGCAGAGTAGGCGTTCCCGTGCTAAAAGCTGCGACAACACCACTCCACAACATTTACAATGACCAGACAGAACTGCCATAAGAAAACAAAACAGGTGATAAGGCACATTAGCACCAGGAAAATAACACCTTCTCTGACCCGGTGCAAATTCGGACCACAGCCTGCACCACAAAAGGGAGCACAGCCCACAGCCACATCGAAGGGCAACAGATGGCATGGAGCCACTAGTCATGCGGCCTGGACACCCAAGAGGGCCACAACACCCACCGCCACCACCCCAGGACCCCAACCCCCCCACCCAGAACACCCCCCCTCCCCGGAACACCACAGAGGCAGCACAGACAAAGACAGCGGACCCCCATGAACCGCACCAGCCTCACAGAACCAACACCTGACAATGTCATTGCCCACTACAGGCCCAAAAGGATAACCATCCTATGCATCTTGACCAACAAGGCCAAACAGGCTGGCTGAACCACCACAGCAGACAACCAACAGCACACCCCACACAAAGCTGCTGGCTGTGTTGCACCTATTGGCCCCTGGTACCCCCAACCAACACTCGCCAGAGTCAGAGGAGTCATACATCCAGCCACATCCAAGTCCATCACACCTGTCCTGGACATCACCACAGCCTGGTACCCCAGTACCTATATGTCCAACAGAATACACAGGATCTGATGGCCACCAAGCAGGGACCAAACTCTATAGCTGGATGCACGCACGTCTTGGGGGCAATCCACAGCACAGATGTCATACCTGTGCCCCCTGCCAACACAGCACACAATCACCGCAACAGAAAGCACACGTCTCACATCAATGTGCAGGCAACAACAGAACACCGTGGAACCTCAACCAATGTCGCCTCCAAATACCCAGCCAGTGTGCATGATTACTCCATCCTCCGACAGTCCATCAGCAACCAGCGATCCCAGGATGGCACCAAGGGAAATGCACAATCCCTTGGCAATTTCCAAATGAACACTCCACTCACCTCAACTCCACAACCATGCAACTCACAACCCTGGCAATACACACGTCACAAATTCACAACCAACATGCAAAACAACATGCCCACCCACCAGACACGACAGAACAACTCACAAAGATTACCTGGGCAAGCCCTGCACATGAGCCATCAACGGCATGGCACCTCAGCCACACACTAGCTGAATGTGGGGAGAGGTGGCAACCAGGCATGTGTGAAGGAGACAGGAGAACTATGATTGGGAGAGTGCACAATGCCAAGTATGGCGGGGATGTGCTGGACAGACCGCAGTATGCAGAACATACCCACATCCATGGCGACATACACCTCTGGTGTATGTAGTGTTGTGGACGCAACCATGTCTCCCCGGCCAATGGGGGAGTATGCGGAAATGTTGCCTGTTATGTCCTGCCAGTAAGCGTGCCCAGAGTGGGATGGCCTGGCGTACGCCGGGCCAGTGTAAGGGTGTGAATAAAAGCACATAGCCCTGGGTGTGGTCCTCTTCCGGAAAGGCCAACGTCTCTGCCAGGGTGGCGCCACTCACCACTCCACAAGGCCGTCCACGTGAGCAGAGTTGCCTGCGATCCTGTGCACCTGCTGTACCCTGGCCCTCTGGACCCCGAACCCATAAGGCCCGCCCCTGCACAGCCAGGCTACACTGATTACCTCCCGACACCAGCGTGTGTCACGTAGGGCCCACAACGTGCAGGCACAAGCTCCAAGCCCAAGGCCCACAACCCTGGCAGCCTCTCAGACCATCACTGCCCCCACGACGCTGGCCCACATTACTCCATCCTCCTTCACATACTACACCGGCATCATCTTCGGCCCAGTAGGTTCCATATGTGAAACTGTGTCCTGAGGCCTGAATGGCAGTGAACCCAGAGCCGGGGCAGCGGCCACAGCTCCAGACCCCAGATCAGTAAGGCATAGTTCCATATGGGCATCTTGTGACATGTGGTGCCACTAACCCTGTTCAACGCTAGCCGGCAACATGTGGTGCCACTCACCCTGTTTAGTACAACCCGGCAACACATGGATGAGGGACCAGGACTACCCTGCAGACCAGTAGTTCCCGCATCCAGCACCTAGTTGTGAATCGCGAATGGCAGAGTCCACACCCGTGGTCCAACTGAGAGGAGTAATAGGAAGACGAAAGCCGGGTTACAGTCACGAGGTGACCGAACACTATCAACAACTGACCTGGTGCCATCAACCCTATTCATCACAAGTCCACGTCCTGTGGTGCCACAGAACCTGTACTACGCTGGCTGTCGAGTTATCCAACCTATGCCAGCGGCACTCGGAGAATGGCCCATGCTGACCGCTGCCACAGGCCTACAATGCGCTCCATTAGGTCACACATGTACAACTGTGTCTTGGGTAAGATGTGGAGGACTCCACACCATTGGACACATCTCAGGAGGCATCCCTTAACAGCATAGGTGCCACTAACTCTGTGCGCAATGAGTCATGGGCACCATCTGGTTGGTCCTTGGTGGCGTCAGAGCCCATGACCTGGTGGTTTTCTGCATCTTCTTCTGGCTGGACTAGACTTGGTGTCCAACATGTGTCTGTTCCATTTATCTCCACAATGGTGACTGAATCAGCGTGGGCCTACCCTCTGCATCCTGCCCTGGGGGTACACCTTCCACTGTTCATCAATACACTCCGTGACAAGGCCCCTAGTCATCACATGAACCTGCTCTGCACCTGTGACCTTGCCCCAGTGCACTGCAAGTCAGCGGCCCGTGGCGGCAGGCCCATGCAGGACACAGTGCATTCGTGGCTACTAACTCTGTGCAGCACAAATCATGGGGCCTTTATGTTGAATGGTTATGTCCTTTATGATGTACACTGTTGTCGGTTTCGGACTGTACCAGGCAGACCTTGCCGGCTGGTGTGCACACATCCCACACACATTCAACACAGGTTTCACTCTGGAAGTGTGCCTAATAATAAATGTGGCCGTACGCACATGCCCATAGCCATTTTCTCCATCTGAGAAAGTGTGCTTGTGTGTTCATTGTGTCAGCATGATGGGCACGGGCCCTGCAATATCACAGTGTGCTGTCTTCTGCGGACATTGCAATGTCACCTCAGCGTTGGCAGTGACCCTTGACATGTAGCCTCACACCTCCCCCTGCATGCACAGGCTGCGTGTGCTGGTTCGGCAGAGGGGGCAGGGTGTGGTCCGGACATGTGCCGGTGCATGAAGTATGGTAAGTGTGTCTATTTCGGGGGGTATTGTCACCACCAGGGCCACAGTACATGATTTTGCAATGTGGCATGTACCAGGAGGGCGTGCCCGCAGGGACGGGGACATGTAGAAGGGCGAGGACACTTGGTTTCTTGAATGAATGAATGGTTATTTATAATGCGTGGACTTAGCCCAAGGGCATCAAGGCGCAGACTAAGACATAAAATATGACTAGACAATTACAGATACAGAAAACAAACAGCAGATAAGATTCAGTCATAGGCCTGGGAGAAGAGCCAAGTCTTCAAGAGCTTCCGAAAAATGATCAGAGAAGGTTGGTTGGACAGCTCGGGGGGGAGGTTGTTCCACAATTTAGAAGCCAGAGTGGAAAAAGCTCTTCCTCCCCATTTCGCTTTTTTGAATCTGGGGACCGCCAGTAGATTTCTTGAAGATGATCGAAGGGTTCTCTTGGGGGAGTAGGGGCTGACTAGAGCCTTTATGCCATCGGAGCCAGAGCCGAACACGGCTCTGTGCCCCAGACATAACATTTTGAAGGAAATCCTGTAATGAATGGGCAGCCAGTGGAGGTCCTTTCTGGCCTGGGTAGCAGACGTTAGCTTTGGGAGGTTTAGGACCATCCTAGCATCAGAATTTTGGATCATCTGAAGCCGGTGGAGGGGTTTCTTGTTTATGCCCCCATACAATGCGTTGCAGTAATCGAGCCTGGAAGATACCAGGGCAACGGTTGCCTGTTTGCGCGCGTCAGGTGACAGATAAGGGGCGATCTTTTTAAGCATGCAGATGGTGTTACAGCAGGTGGAGACAGTTCTGTTTACCTGGAGTTCAAAGGAGATGGCCGAGTCCAAGAGAACACCGAGGTTCCTGGCTGAATTGGTGGGTTGGGGACAATCTCCTAGAGAGGGAGGCCACCAGTCCTTGGACCAGATGTCAGGGTTCCCTCCGAAGACTAAGACCTCCGTCTTCTCACCATTGAGCTTCAGGTTATTACGTACCATCCACTTAGAGACCGCTTCCATACAAGTTCGAAATTTGAAGGCGGCCTCAGTGGTCGGTGAGGTGGCGGAGATGATAATTTGGGTATCGTCAGCATAGGATAGTATTTGATACCCAAAGGTTCTTATTACCTCGGCAAGTGGGGTTACGTAGATGTTGAGTAGCAAGGGACTCAGGGCCGAACCCTGAGGAACCCCACATTGCACCTCTTGGAGGGAGGATAGAAAGCTACCAAGCTGAACCCTTTGCTGTCTCTGCGAGAGGAAGGAAGACAGAAGGTTAAGGGCACTTCCCCTCACCCCTATCCCCATTCAACCGGTCAACCAGGATAGGGGAGGATTGGGTATCAAAAGCTGCCGTGAGATCGAGGAGCACCAACATAGTTGACCGGCCTTTGTCCACCTTGGTGCGGATGTTGTTAGCCACGACCGTAAGGGCTGACTCAGTGCTATGAGCAGCACGGAACCCGTGCTGGGAGATGTCAAGCAGACTCGAATTTTCGAGATATGAGGTCAGATGCAGGTTCAGATGGGCCTCAAGCATCTTTGCAGGAGCAGGAAGCAAAGATATTGGTTGGAAGTTTTTTAGGACTTCCGGATTGAGCGAGGGTTTCTTTAGAAGGGGCTTTACAACTGCCGCTTTCCAAGGAATTGGGAACGATCCCTCGTCAAAGGCCATATTCATAATTTATAAGAGAGGAGGGAGGACAGACTCTTTACAGGCCTTCAAGATTTTTAGGGGACAGGGATCAAGAGGGGAGCAAGATTTTGTATCCTCGAGAAGGTGGTTAAGTTCCTCAAGTGATATGTGAGGGAAGCTGGAGAAATTAGGCAGGGAATCAGAAGAATCAGTGGTCTCCGAATGTACGGGAGAGGAGGGGAGAGGGGGGAATGTAGTGTTGACGTCTAATGCAGAATTGCAGTATTTGAGGGAGCTATAGATGTCCTTGATTTTAGAGTGGAAAAATCCTGCAATATCGTCGCAGAGTTTTTGGGAATCATTCACTGATTCTGTTGTTTTGGGGGTGGCTAAAGTATCAATAATTTTAAAGAGTTCCCTGGAAGATTTCAAAGAGGTGGTGATTTTGTTGAAGTAGCTCTTTTTTCCTTCGTCAATAGCTTTTTTATATTCTTTAAGAGCAGACTTATGTAGGGTTTTCCTGGTGGGCATACCAGGCTCTTAATTTCTGTCTGCATTTCTGCCGCAGAGATCTGAGTTGTTCCGAGAACAAAGGTGATGAGGGGCTCTTTCTAGCTGAGTAGTGTTTTTAAGGGGTGCTAGCGAGTCCAGGGCATGAGTGAGCGTGGCAGCCAGAGCCACCGCAGCCTCGTTGGTATCGGTCTGAGCGAGGGGATAAAAATCAGTCAGGAGGGGAGCAAGCGTAGCGTTAGTTACATTGTTGTAGTTCCGCCTAGTCTTCCATCCTTTGGTGTTGGTTAGATAGGAACCGGAAAAGGAAGTGGTAAGATGGAAGGGAATGTCCGAGTGGTCGGACCAGGAAAGGAGAATAGGGGTGTGATCCCCAGTCTGGTGTCGTTAGAAAAAATGCCGTCTAGAGTATGTAAGGTGGCATGGGTAGGGCCCTCGACTAATTGGTTAAGTCCAACAGCGGTTAAAGCCTCTGTTAATACTTTGGTATGGTTATCCTCAGGTAATTCAAGATGGAAATTAAAGTCACCTAGGAGGGTGAACTTGGTTTTGCTAATGAAAGGTTCTAGCAGGGTAGGTAAGTTGTGGCAGAAATCAGTTTTTAGGCCAGGGGGCCTATAACAGAGGATACCAGTGAAGGATGCGGAGGGAGTGAATTGAATTGTGAAATGTAGAGCCTCATATTTCTCCTTGGGGGATGAGAGGGGGTCGATCCGGCAGGTAAACTGGTCTTTACACAGTATCCCCAAGCCTCCACCCCTGCGATCAGTACGGTCCATTCTGGTCAAAGCATAGCCATCAGGAATAGCCTCCACAAGGTCAGGACCGGCCGAGGTGGATCCCCAGGTCTCTGTAATAAAGACCCAGGAAGGTTTCCTTTGTACAACAAAGTAATTAAAAGCGATTTTATTTTTAATCAGAGATCTGGCATTGATGAGAAAGCCAGTTAGATTGTTCAGGTGTTCCAACGATTTAGCCTTGGCCTAACGTTTTCTGGGAGGTTTAGGGCGGGCGCGTGGGGAGGAGTAGCAGCAACAAGTGATGAGAGAGGTTTCCTCTGAAGGTAGAGTGTGGTGACAAGGCACAGGTGGCGGTCTTAGTGAAAGCATAGTGGTAAGCAAGCCTAAGTTTTGAATGGCGGTGGAGGGGGAGAGAGCGTCCAGCCCATCCTGCAGCACGTCCTCAGCACGGACGGGCGCAGACGGGCAGGACTCTGGCACGACTCCAGCGCGAGTCTGGCGCGTCCGCTGATCGCGTCCCCTGTGCGGAGGCATGGACGTCCCCTTTTATACGCAACTAGCGCGTGAGAAATCACAGCCACACACAATATGGCCGCCGTTAGTCTGTACCCGGGACCAACTCCACAGCGTCAAAACTCGGCTGAGAGTGGCCCAGGGCAGCGGGGAGGAGGGGGAAGGAGTCAGCAATAAAGAGCTTATTAAATCAAGCAATTTAAGGCAATGTTGCAACTGAGTTTTAAAAGCGCCGTTTTATGCAGTTTTCCGATTTACAAGTAAGTTTAAAAACAGAGCAACACAACCTCCCGGCTTCTGCCTCAGGAGGGACACAGACACTCAATGAAACGAGCGCAGGGTCGAGAGAAGCTGCTTTTATGCGCAACTAGAGCGCGAGAAATCACAGCCACACACAATATGGCCGCTGTTAGTCTGTACCTGGGACCAACTCCACAGCGTCAATACTCGGCTGAGAGTGGCCCAGGGCAGCGGGGAGGAGGGGGAAGGAGTCAGCAATAAAGAGCTTATTAAATCAAGCAATTTAAGGCAATGTTGCAAATGAGTTTTAAAAGCGCCGTTGTACGCAGTTTTCCGATTCACAAGTAAGTTTAAAAACAGAGCAACACAACCTCTCGGCTTCCACCTCAGGAGGGACACAGACACTCAATCAAACGAGCGCAGGGTCGAGAGAAGCTGCTTTTATGCGCAACTAGAGCGCGAAAAATCACAGCCACACAATATGGCCGCCGCTCGTCTGTACCCGGGACCAACTCCACAGCGTCAATACTCGGCTGAGAGTGGCCCAGGGCAGCGGGGAGGAGGGGGAAGGAGTCAGCAATAAAGAGCTTATTAAATCAAGCAATTTAAGGCAATGTTGCAAATGAGTTTTAAAAGCGCTGTTTTACGCAGTTTTGGCACCTGCATGCCAGGTGTCATGTGTATCAGTCATGCGGATGCATTAGTCTTTTGCTTGGCCTCATTCGCAGCACGATCCCAGTCAGCCATGAGCTGAACACCTGTGTCCGCCCTTTCCGGACCATTGGCCTACACCCAAGTGGGCGCACACCTTCGAAGGCCAGTGTTATTGTTGGCATGGCGCTGGACATGCGCGGACAGACAATAGAATGGTGTCCCATAGGAGTGCACGTGATGCAACCGTGCAGCGCATACAAGTGTGGGTCGGAGGATCTCCTTGCTTTTTAGACTAGGTTCTCTTAAACATAGGGAAGCGGTGGGCCCATTGTACTTCCATCTCGCAGTTCCAGTGGGCACAAGGTCCGGAAAAGCAGCTGTGTGGCAATGTGACACACAGTGAGTCCGCTCATGTGCATTGTAATGGGCATGTCATCCATGAATCCCAGGGTCGCAAACATCCGACCACACTCACGACCGGCCTCTGTACGCCTCCGGTATGCATGCAGCTGTTGAAGTTACTATAGGGTCGAAAGGTCCTTTCTCTGTACTATCAAGTGGTAGCACATCTGCAGCTCCGAGCAGGAACTTGCATGTGCCCAGCACCCTCTGACAGAGGAACTTGCATGTGCCCAGCACCCCCTGACAGATACAATAGCATTTGTTTGCGACTCACATACTATGCACTGCCCGACGTGAGACCAACATGTACACATCCCACACACAGTAGTCCTTGGTCGTAGTTGGCGTGCGTGAAATGGCATTCACACATACTCCCACCCCAACCAAGGCCTGTACCCATTGCACACAGACACTGATCATTGCACCAAACTGTGCCATTTCATCCACCGGACTGTCTCAGGGCAAGCCAGTGCCGCTTCATGCAGAGGCACTGACGCAATGGCAGACCATCCCAGACACATGCTAGACTCCAGTCACGTGGAGCTGTACCGTGCACGTCTGCTGAATGTACTGGGGGCACTGCTGTTGGCAGGGCTGCTAATCAGTTCCCGGCTGAAGTTCCGCTTTGCACACGTCACCTGCATGCAGCCTCTGTTGCATTGTCACTCGTGCATATCCGAGTGGCCCATTGGATGACTGCGTCTCCAAAGTAACGGTAGCTGACCTGGATTACTAGGTGTGTGTGCACCCCCTGTTGGCCCACGACCAGGAGTATCACCAGGATGACCGCTTATGGCATGCATGGATGTTTGGCATGCAGGCTGAAAACTGGACCTGGGAGATTGCATGAGTTGTAATGTGCAGGGAGCACATTGAGCCACTACCCGATTGGGCTTTGGTGCACATTGGGTTCAGTGGTTGGAGTCAGCACATCTGTCCGGGTCAGCTAATGGATTACATTGGCAACATGTCAGATGTGGTGGATGACGATCGCTCATTGAAGATGTTGGCCTACGTAGCTGCAGTCGCGTGCATGGACGACTGACAAGGTACCTGCAGCCACAACTGGATGTGAGCCATTGCATGTGTCCCGACACATGGTTGCATGTTGTGGGTATGGTCACCTGTCCCAAGATGACAGTGGACATGGCTGCATTGGCCAGGACTCATGTTCCAGGAGCGGACAACCAACACGGGTTGGCACTGACTTGTGTTGGCGAGGTTCTCCTTCCTCTTTCAGACATGCTGCTGCTGTTGTCTACATATCGTGGCACTTCTCTTGGCCGTACTGACTTGCACGTGTTGATAAAGTTTCCGCACTTTCACTTGTCTCCAACGGTGTTGTTTCTTGATTTGTATGCCAATGTGTGTTACAGACTCTCTGGCTCCCTGCCATACGTGCATTGCTACACCATCAGGACTGTGTGTTTGTACTTGGGCATTATCATGTCCCTATTTCGTGCTTTGCCAGATGCGTCTGACCGTTTACTGGCCACAGGCAGGTGCACTTGTGTCCTGTGTTTGTTTGTGCACAAGTTGGTGTTTGTACCACATTGTGTTCAATGTTGGGGTGCTCTGCTTCCTATGTGTGTGTGCTGCATTGTATGTGAAATGTTCCTTCCGCTCTGATGTGGCTCACCCTTCTTCCTTTCAGGTGGTGTTGTCTTCACTTCTGTGCTTGTTCAGTGGTGTGACATTGCCGTGTTGTGTGACTTGTGCTCCTGGTTGGTTTTGTTACTCTTGGGCATGGTTTGTCTGCAGTTGTGCTGTGCTTAGGTGTGCATGTGTTCCATTGTGCCCACCTCCCCCTTACCCCAGTCCCTGCTGGTTCTTCTCCTTGTTGCGGTTGTGTGGTGCAGTTTCCTGTCCCCGAGTCCTGCCACCGTCTCCAGACTGATGTAGTGGGCACCATTTCCTCCATGTCATCCAGCTCCTGGTGTGGCGCTGGACTCCCACCTCCAGTGTGCATTGCTGCCTTCTTGTTTTTGCCATGTTTCTGCTTGTTTGTGCCTTTTGCATCATTTCTGCAGTTCTTGTTTTCTGCCACTCTCCTCCTCCGCTCTCAGGCTGCATTCATCTTGTCCAAGATGGCATGCCATGTACAATGTTTTGTTGCCAATGGGTTTGGTGGGGTTATCTGCTGTCTCAGGTTGCCTCCATTGTATTTGGCTGTTGTTTTCTGTTTGCCTGTCTAACTTTTTCAGGCTTTTGTTGTGCTTATTCCTGCCTGCAGTGTGTTTCGTGGTCCTAGTGGTGCTTATTCCTGCTTTCCTCATCACGAATGGGCTCATCGCACGATTTCTGGTGTTGTGGTTTGTGTTTTTATCTCCGTCGGGGTGGTTGTATCTCTGACATTGGCCGCTTTATCGGCAGACTATCGCATGCTCCCGTCGTGTTGTGATTTCCTCGTTAACACAGGGTTATTTTCCTGCGATGGGCTGTGATGTGTAACGTTGCAGTAGTCATTTTTTTATGTTTATCACACGTTCTTGTGAATATACCCCTGAATTTTAGTCCTAGGCGCAGTGCATTCTCGGCACAGCCCTTAGCATGGTTTGTTTCTGCTCAGAATTGTCCCAGGTGCATTGGAGAGAAGGGGTCCCAAGTGGGATGTCCACACAGCCCATGGCCCCCACCGCAGCCATATGTTGGGCGCACCTCACCAAGCCCCTCAGTGGATCGTCGCTTATTGAGTGCTCTCGGTTCATCGCCCACCGTGGGCGTTTGCTGTGCTGTATCACTATGTGTCCAGTGTTTGTCATTGCGGGTCGATGTTCCCACCTATATTTCGAGTCTCCCTTTTTTCCTAGTCCTGTGTTGGTTTTTTACTAGTCTGACTGGGATCCTGGTAATGAGGACCCCAGGCTATCTGTTTTCTCTTTAAAACTGTTACGTCAACGCCAACGACATCCCGCCCTCACAAGAACTGTGCGACTCGCTGGCCATCTTCTTCCACTGCAAGATCGTGGACATCCATGACAGCTTCAACACCACAACTGCCCCGACTAAGCCAGACTCCACCTCCCCTGCGAACACCACCAGCGCCATCCATCTGACCTCCTGGTCCAACGTCAACGACGTCGAAACACGCAAGGTCATGAACTCCATCCACTCAGGATCTCCCTCAGACCGGTGCCCACACCACATATTCAACAAAGCAGACTCAGCCATCACACCCCAACTACGGAGGTCATCAACATCTCCTTCGAAACAGCGACATTCCCGGAAAGCTGAAAGCACGCCGAAATAACGCCCTTCTCAAGAAACCCAAGGCGGACCCCAAGGACCTCAAGAACTTCCAGCCCATATTCCTGCTCCAATTCCCGGCAAAGGTCATCGAGAAAATCATCAACAGGCAATTGGCCCACCACCTGGAAGACAACAACATCTTGGACCCGTCCCAGTCCGGATTCAGACGAAACCACAGCAGCAAGACAGCCTTCATCGCCGCCACAGACGACATCAGGCGCCAACTTGACAGCGGCGAAACATCAGCACTCATCCTCCCGGACCTGTCAGCCGCATACAACACGGTCTGCCATCGCGCTCTAAAGACACGCCTCCTAGAAGCTGGTATCCAAGAGAAGGCCCTTGACTGGACTACGTCCTTCCTCTCCAGTAGAACCCAGAGCGTATGCCTCCCAACCTTCCGATCCGAAGCCACCGACATCATCTGCGGTGTCCCCCAGGGCTCATCCCTCAGCCCGACACTGTTCAACATCTACATGGCCCCCCTCGCACAAGCGGCCCACCAGCACGACCTCAACATCATTTCCTACGCCGATGACACAAAACTCATCCACTCCCTCACCAAGGACTCACACACCGCCAAAACCTACCTCGACGAGGGAATGAAGGACGTCGCCGCCTGGATGAGGAGCAACCGTCTGAAACTGAACTCGGACAAGACGGAGGTACTCATCCTCGGACCCACCCCCTCAGCCTGGGACAACTCCTGGTGGCCAACCACACTGGGAACAGCACCAACACCCAGTGACCATGCACGCAACCTAGGATTTATCCTCGACTCCTCCCTTTCCAGGGCTACGCAGGTCAACGCCGTCTCCTCCTCCTGCTACAACACCCGCCACATGCTCTGCAGGATCTACAAGTGGATCCCGACCGAAACAAGAAGAACGGTGACACAAGCCCTCGTCAGCAGCAGACTGGACTACAGCAACGCACTCTACGCAGGAATCCTAGCCAAACACTCACAACGACTACAACGCATCCAAAACGCCTCCACCCGACTAATCGTCAACGTCCCACTCCGCATCCACATCACCCCCCACGTGAGAGACCTACACTGGCTCCTCATTGACAAGAGTATCACCTTCAAGCTCCTCACCCACGCACACAAAGCACTCCACAACACCGGACCATCCTACCTTAACAGCAGACTCAGCTTCTACACTCCCACGCTCCAGCTCCGCTCCACCAGCCTCGCCCGCGCCACTGTCCCCCGCATCCAACGAACAACCTCCGGCGGCAGATCCTTCTTCTACCTCGCTGTGAAGACCTGGAACACCCACCCTACCCACATACAGCAGACCCAAGACCTACTCGCCTTCAGAAGACTCCTCAAGACCGGCTCTTGAGCATTAGCAGCACCCTGTCCTCTCTGCGCCTTGAGACCCTCACGGGTAAGTAGCACGCTCTACAAGTACTCTGATTGATTGATTGATTGATATGTACTAGGTACACTCCAGATTGGATACTGGGGTACCCTTGTCAGTCCCTAGTATACAGTACACCAGGGCATAGGTACCCCGGAGGCCTCTCATGGGCTGAAGCATGTATTATGCCACCCATGAGAGGCCATGCAAAATGGAACTACATGTCTGCCATCGCAGTCTGTGTAAGATTTTACGAAAGATATAGGTCTACTATATCTATTGGTCACTACACTTAAAACCTATCAGTCACCCCATAGCAGACCTTGACAATCCTGAAGGCAGGGTGCTGGGTTTTACGTGCGAGGGTGCCCCTGCATGAGAAGAGCATCCATTCAGCATACGGAGACCCTTCTCCCGGGCTGTTGGTGACGCAACCAGACATATACATAGAGGTGCATGGTATGCTCGCGTAAAATGCTATCTTGAAAACGGCTGCAACAAACCATGTTGTGTTTGGTATCAAACACCCTGGAATCATTCCTCCACCCCAGTAACTGGTGTGGGAGGTGTGATTCCACCATTCTGAGGTGAGCTTTGGGGGTCCCTGGTCTTCCAGGTACCACCCTTCTCGACCCAGACAGCACACAATGGTTGCTGCCGACCAGAGACACATTTCTGCCCTCTTGATGCTGAGCCAAGCTCAAGCGGAGGAAGGTAGAACAATAGGCATCCTGTCACAGGGAGGTGTGGCCACCACACAGACGGGATTTGGTATTGGGGCTTGGTGGGTGCACTTTCAAAGTGTCTGAAAGTCTGCACAAGAGGCACACTTGGTGTCCCTGTGCATAGTCCAGCTCAAACCAGTACTGGGAGCCGATGGCTCCCACTGTGGCGCAAACCTGGACACAAGACAGAGAAGTATCCTCCCCACTGTCCAGTCCCTCCCCTGGGAGGATCCCCTGAATCTGTCCAACCCTCTCCTGTGGGTACAAAGGGGCTTACCTGGCTGTAGGACCATAGATTCGACGTGGACAAGATTCTGAACACTTGGACTTCGCTGGACTTTGTTTGGGCCCGACTTCATCTCCCACTCAGTCTGCTGCATTGTCTGTGCCCGTGCACCATACAGGATCTGTGCAGGACCTGTGGACCATCAAGGACAGCTGAAGACATCTCCCTTGGAGAGAAGGAGTCACTCCCCTGCATCCACAGGCACCACATCCCAAAGCACCAGTCTGCTGTTGCTGAGCTCCTATGGACTCCAAAGATCCCAGCAACACAGGAGGCAGGTCCCTACATCTCTCAAGGCCCAAGGTGCCCTTTCACCACGTTTAAGGTCAGAATCCCTTGTTGGGGCTGCAAAACCTGAACCCCTGTGCACTGCATACTTTGGAAGTGCATATGCTTGTTGGCTGTTGCCAGACAAGTGCATTGGGCTACTGATAGCCCCAATCTCTGGGCACATTTCTTACTAAGATCTTTGTCCTCCTCACACTGAGTGCTCCATGGACTGTCATCTTGTGAATCCGCCTGAGGTCCTCTCGTGACTCCTGCGCCTCTGGCCTGTGAATCCACTTGAGGGTCAACTTTGTTTTCCATTGGCTTCCCTAGTTGCTCCAGGCTTGCCCTGACTCCCCTTCCTGTGGTGAATCTCCTGGACTTTGCTGGTCCAAACCGTTACTCTTCTTGACCTTCTGCGTGGGTTGCCATTGCCAGGGCTTGTTGATGCCCATGCAGGACACCGAAACCCCAAGCATTTGACATCCTTTATGGGACAGCTTGCATTCGGATCCTGGTTGTCTTCAACATCTATGGGTCCCCGTGGCTGCAGATTCAAAAACACCGTCAATGCAGCGGAAGCACCTGAAATCGGTGGGCATTCGTCTACTGAGCCCCTGGTCACTCCCAGTGACCCAGACTCTGTCCCCTCTGCTTTCAGGTACACTTCATCCCGAATACACGTTTGGATTCCATCGACGTTCTTCATCCTTCCAGCAGTGACTCTTCTTTGAAGTCTCCCATTGAGATCAACGGCGGTTTCCGACGCTACTTCAGACCTATGCACCCGGCTTGCCTGGGATAGGTAACTCTGGTACTACAGTATCCACAGATGGGGTGGCTCTCCAACCTCCTAACTTCCACGGGGTTTCTTCGAAGCACACTGAGAAGGGTCCTTAAACCTTAGAACTTCAACCACAACTTCCCCATAAAATTGTAGAGAGCAGGCAGTCGTGTTCCCACACTGCACCTGTCCTTCGTGGGGGTTCCCACTTACTCACCTTGGATGGTTCCTTGGGGTCCCAGCCATTCTACTTACTCTAGACCTTGTCTTGACTCGAGTTGTGGTTCTTATACCACTATTTTTGTACATGGTTTGGTCCCTCTCTGGGCTCACTGTCTTTTAATGCTACTTACTATCGTTTCTGTGCTACAGTATTGTTTGCTTTGTGAATATCTACGTGTAGAAGATATTGTGTCGTACTAGTGAGTGTCATATAAATAAATACATATTTTTATAACTACTGTGTGGTTCTCCTTTCATTTCATTAATACAATAAGATTGCATTCTGGTAAAACAAGCTGCTTAACATTCCTTCAAGACTACGCCTGAAGGCTGCTCTCCACAGCTACCTCTTGGATAGCTTTCTAAGGTTATCTTTGACCTCTTAAATCACCCTAAGGGCTGTTTGGACTGGGGCGAGGTGCCCACTTTAATTAGTGGACATCATATACCAGGTCAACTACTCACAGTGAGGCTACTGTATTCACTACAATTGACTTGGCCAGCGCACACCATCAAATCCTACTGGGTCCGGACTCTAGGCATTGCAGAGCTTTTATAACAACTGAAATCAGTAGCAGCCGAGCAGAAGCTGCATCGGAGCAGAAAGCTGAAGGAGGTCGGAGGCGAAGTGTGAGGCGAGCCCTTAGGACTGGGGGAGTCCTGCTTGCCCACCCGTCGGCCCGTCGCAGCCGTATCACGGCCACGTCTTGAAATCAGTCAAGGTGCCAGGTGGTTTTTCACGTTTCACGTCCATCCAGACGCCGTGCGAGCGGAGCGGAGCAGAGGAGAGGAGTCTACGGGTGTGGTCGGGCGTGAGCGCTGATCAAAGTGCTGTGAGAACAACGCCGCCCCCCCCCCCCCCGCACCGTGTCAGAGAAGCTGCCAGAGAAGCCAGGCCCCAACTTTGTGGCCGAGCGAGCCGAGCGGAACTGAGAGGCAAAACTGCACTGGCACAGGTGAGCTCCAGGCACGTTGAGTGACGGGGGCGGGTGACCCTTGACGTAGCGGGGGCTTTCTCAGCAGGAGCGGCTGAGTGCTCCCTTCCGCAAACAGCGGGTCCCCACAGGAGCCGTCTCTCTTGTTGTCACGCTAGCCTTTGCAAAAGTCCCATCTCGTCGCGGCCCCATGGGGCCTGACTAACCCCAAGGAGAGGTGCCACGACCCACAAGGATCCTTTCAGCTCCTTGCATTCTCTCCCGTGCGGATGGGTCAGTGAGCAGCTGGGAGTCTGCCCACCTGGGTTCCTGCACGGAGGGCGGAGCGGGCCAAGTTGAGGTCTTGACCCCCCGATGCAGCAGGGGGGTATAAAGCCTCGAGTGTAGTAGGGGCTGCAAGGCATCGAGTCTGTAGAGCAAAAAAAAAAAAACAATAACTGCGAATAACAGTGAGAGCACACAGGGCCATTTGGCGCCCATCCATCGAGGAGTCAGTGAGCCCAGCCTGTGGTCTTACATCAATGGTACTGCTTGAGTGACTCGTGCTCCTGGCATTCAAGCTGAATAGCAGAGACAGCAGAGACAGGTGGCGAGGAGCGGAGGGAGAAGAAATTTCCTCCCGTGAGCTGCATGAGACGTCGCAGCAAGCAAGCAGCAAGTATCGCCAGACCAGCCAGAGTCACAAGAGTCACAAGAGCCCCCCTGTACGGCAGGGAGTCACGACCTGTTTCCCAGAGAGGAGAGAGCTGGGAGCAGGGGGTGGGCAGTTAGAGACCTCCTTATCACTTGGTCTACATTTCAAGGAACTCACCCGCAACCTTGCTGTCCCCCGGCCTGAAGACCAGAGCTGCAACAAAAAGCCACAACACAACAAAGATGAGGTCTGGGAAAGTAAGGAAGGCGGTATCGGTCCCAAAACGAAAAAGGACCAGGCAACCGATATCGGCGATGGCCCCCCATCCAGCCAGTGAAACCCAACCAGCAGACGGAATCCCACCTGAAGGGTGCTGCGGCTCTTCCCAAAAGGCCACGACCAGGACCAAACTACATGAAGGAAAGCAGTCTGATCTTTTAAATTCTTTTTTAACTAAACCCAAAATTCCCCAACAGTCTCAGCCCCAGGAGGCAACCAGGAGTAGGAATCCATCCTGGGAGTGGAAGTTAACTTCCCCTCTTCAACAACACTCAACCGTCCAGCCTTGGGAAGGCGAACACATCAAGTCAGCTCAAGTCAGGGAGGTATTTACCTTTGGCGCCACTCCAATCAAACCACAGCCCAGTCTTGGAAGCCTAGGAACCCGGGGTGGTGCCAATCCAGAACCTGCTACCACACTGCTGCGCTCGCGCTGGCACTAGTGCTGAGTATTTTAAGACTTCCTTGTTTTGTATTTCTGTTAGCTCTTGCTTTAACTTACCCCTGATTTTAGTCTCCTGCCTGTAGCTCGCGCCCCTCACTCCCCTCACCGCATATAAAATACTGCATTCTTTGCATACAAAGCACCACCACTTTGGTGGGTCCGGGTCCTGGGGGTCAACTTTGGGCGCCATCTTAGTTTGGGGCATTTCATCTGCCGGCGGCCGCCATCTTGGAGCGGACTCGCGCGCTAAGGGCTAACTGGAGCGCCTATTTAAAGTCGCTCCCTCACGCGCAGCGGGACGCGCAGGTGGACGCCTTCGCTTTGCCTGAGTCTTGCCGGAGTCCTGCCCGTCTGCGCCCGTCAGCGTCCCGGAGGCGTCGGGGCGGCGGGGGACGGCGGCCCGGTCAGATTTTGGCAAGGATGATCTGCTACACCTCGGCGATGCTGCGAGCTATGCAGAGCCATTCCTGCTCGTGCCGCTCTGTTTTCCCGGGGCGTTTCAAGGGCAAACGGTGCTGCCCGGGTTGCGGCTGGTCGCCTACTTGGACACCGGTCAACGTCCTTCGGCCAGTTATGGCTTGCGTGAAACATCTGTGCCTGTTGCTCAATACGAGGTCTGTAGGCAGCCATGCCCTGCATATATACGATCTCCTTGTCAGGGAAAATCCCCTTTGTCTTCTATTGACTGAAACTTGGTTGGGAGAGGCGTCTAACCCGGACATTTTCTCAGCCATCCCCTCGGCATATAACATTTTTCGGCAGGATAGAGCGAAGGGAAGGGGCGGAGGAGTTGCGGTAGTGGTGAAGAAGAGCGTCTCCTGCTCAGTGCTTCCCCTGAACTCCATCTGGAGCTCAGAGTCTCTTGCTTTCACGCTTAGACTGTCCCCACGCCAAGCTCTGAAGGGGCTGCTGGTTTACAGGCCGCCAGGCCCTGTGGGTTCCTTCCTGGAGGACCTGCAGACAGTTATCTCTGAGTTGGCACTGTCTTCACAGCATTGCGTGGTGGCTGGTGACTTTAATTTTCACCTCGACGTGACGGACGACCCGGACGCTATTAAACTGCTTGACATTACATCCCCACTGGGCCTCGCACGGTTTGTGTCAGGTCCAACACATGAGAAAAGGCATACCCTGGATCAGGTGTTCTCGTCAGTCCCGATTGCGGATGTCGAAACCTTGCCGGTGCTCTGGACGGATCATAGGCTGATTAGATTTTCCGTACTGGAAAGCGGCCGGTCGGACAATGGCGCCCCCATGCTGCCGACACCAGCCTCGAGAGCGTTGCATAGAGTGGAGCAGGCGCTTGTGGACCATCCATGCCACCTTTCGGGTGATCTGGAAAGAGACATTGAGGCTCTGCAGCTGTGGCTGACCGAAAGGTTGGACGATCTTGCCCCAAGGGCAGCCCCCCGGTCCACGGCTGGACGGCAATCTGCGCTGTGGTTTACGGAGGCGCTGCGTGTGGCTCGCAGCCAATGTAAGGTGGCCGAGCGGGCTTGGCGCCTCATGTACGACGGGGAGGCCAAACTTGCCTATAGGGCGGCTGTGAAGGCCTATCACCGGGACATTTTGGGAGCTAAGAAGGAATATCTGGCTCGGAGGATTGAGGCGTCTGCGAACTCCTGCAAGGAGATCTTCACCATTGTGAAGGAGTTCACGACCCCCAGCTCCCACTCACCCCCGCTTGTATCATCGGATGCGTGGGCATGCGATCTCGCTAGCTTTTTCACCGACAAGATCAAGGCGATTCAGTCCTCCTTCGTGGAGAGGTCGGAGGAGGGATGCCGCGGCCCCGGGGCGGGACGAGATCCACCGTGCATGCCTGTTGCAGTGCTGTCAGACTTTCCAGCTGTCTCCTGCGATGCGTCCAAGGTGCTGCTGTCCAATCTTAAATCAGGCTCGCCACTAGACCCCTGCCCTGCCAAATTCTTGGCCGGGATGGCGGCAGTGGTGAACCCCCTGGTCAACCCCATCCTCAATGCCTCCTTGAGGGAGGGGAGTGTCCCTCGCACCTGGAAAAGGGCGATGGTGATCCCCCTCCTGAAAAAGTCGGGTCTTGACGCCGAGGTTCTGGCCAATTATAGGCCTATTTCACTCCTCCCGGCTCTAGCTAAGATCACCGAAAAACATGTCCATGGTGTCCTGTCGAGCTTTCTGGAAGCTAACAATCTGCTCCATCCATCCCAATCCGGATTCCGTCCTAACCTAAGTACGGAAACGGCTTTGGTGGAGGTCTCTGAGATCATCAGGGAGACCTTGGATGTTGGCGGCAAGGCCATGTTGGTCATGTTAGACCTGTCGGCGGCTTTCGACACCGTCCCCCACGAGGCGCTTCTGGCCAGGCTCTATGACATCGGCCTTAGGGGGACGGTGCTCAAATGGTTCACATCCTTTCTTGAGGGCCGCCGCCAGACGATCTGGGTTTCCCAGAGCTCTGCCGAGATGCCGCCACTGGGAGTCAGGGTTCCACAGGGCTCTGTGTTGAGCCCCACGCTGTTTAACATCTTCATGTCCCCTTTGGCGGCTGCGGTGGAGGCTCATGGGGCCCAGATCGTGTCCTACGCCGACGACACGCAACTCCTCTTCACATGCGGCAAAGACCAGGTGTTTGATGGAGAGAGTATTCAGGGCTGCCTGGGAATGGTCTTCGACTGGTTTCAGCGGAACAGTTTGAAGGCCAACTCGAGTAAGTCGGAGGTCTTATTCTTCGGCTGTACCACCGATCCTGAGTAGCGGGAATGGTGGCCGTCTGATATGTGTCCTCCTGTACAGTCATCATTGGTTGCCAAAAACCTGGGAGTCAAGCTGGGCAATCAGCTTTCGTTGAGAACGCATGTTCTCGGTCTGGCTGGCACCTGCTATGGAATTTTGAAAATGCTCCGCAAGTTTCTACCACTGCTGTCGGTGGAGCATAGGCGGATTACTGTGCAGGCCCTTATTGGATCAAGGCTGGATTACGCCAATGCCCTCTTTCTTGGCCTTCCTGATTATCTGGTCCAGCGCCTGCAGGTGGCGCAGAACTCTGCCGCCCGGGCAATTTTCGGCCTGCACAGGCGAGCTCGAGCCTCCGGGCTGCTACAGATGCTCCATTGGCTGCCTATCCGGAAGCGGATCATATTCAAATCCCTGACGCTGATGCACAAAGCATTCTTTGGCTCAGGTGCCGGATATCTGCAGCGGAGATTGGCCTTCTACCGTCCAGCCCGCTCCCTGCGGTCCGAATCCCTCTTTATTGCTGTGGGTGAGGAAGGCCCGCGCCGGGGGGCGCTCTTTCAGCTGTAAGGCTCCCTAGCTATGGAATTCGCTTCCGCTGACGCTACGCAGCACCGCCAATTTGCTTCACTTCAGGAAGAGCCTGAAGACCTGGCTTTTTAATCTGTAGGCCTTTTCTGTTTTCCTCTTCTTTTCTGGTGTTTGCCCTGTTGTGTTATTCTACTTTGAGCTGCACGTGGAAAGCGCCGGGACACTCTTTTTGAGTAGCCGTGCGCTATATAAACGCATTTTAACATAACATAACATAACATGTAACATCAACTGCCAACAGAATATATTCTCGGGTGAGGCTTTTGGCCAGCAACCGGCTCATCTGGCGTCAGACACCCGGGGTGGTCTCCAGTCGCAAACCTCTCCGACGAGTCCATTGAAAACACAGACTGGTTCCATTGCAAAAACCCAGAAACAATGTGCTTTGGCAACCTCCCAAAGAGAAGAAGACTCTCCCACCGCAACAGAAGATCTGCTGGATCCTCATCGGAAGATAATCTGCGCCCAAATCCACGCCTAAAGCACCGCACTGAGCAATAGTATTGCTCAAACACCTCACCTAATTAGTATTCCTGCTGCTCAATTGACGGAGCCAAGACATTGTCCATCGCCCATGGTTTTGCACTCATTTGCTCCATACGATCAAACTATGCCTCCGTCTCAAAAGACTCCTACCAAAACCGACCCAAGTGACCAGCTCCTAGCAGATCTGTCCTATTTTTTTAATGATACCCAAAACCCTGCAAATGACTCTGCTACCGTCTTAAACTCTAACTACGATGCCCAAACAATCTCCAGCGTTTGGCCCCAACTTTTGCAGACATTTCAACAAACAGTCAACGCCCTACACTACCATTCAGACAAACTGGACGTACAGGTTGATCTCCTAAACACGCTAGCCGTATTAACGGCAGGGATAGATAATAAATTAGACCAACTGAACAATCTAATTATGGGTGCCCAAGCGTCGACAAAACTAATTCAGTCGGTATGCTGCTGCTCCCCAATAATCGATTCTCTATCATCGCTCCCTGACTTCCGGGCCAGTGTTCTACAGGAGGTAAGAAAGTTGAGGGGTAACAGCACAGGCAACACACCGGGAGCTCCAACTCAAAAGTCATCATATTGGACCCAGGATCATGCCACTTCCCAGCCAGTTGCCAAAGAAGGCACTAAGCCAACCGAGGGCACAGACTCTCGCTTAAACCAGGCAAGGGACCAACCAACCCCAGGTCACACACAACCTGGCCAGGCAGAAGTCGAGCAGGGAAAGACCGGGTCGCCATATAGAGGTACCACCAGTTCGACTAACTCTCCGAAGGGCCTACTGGCCAGTCCCCAGTGTTTGACACTCACCACCCAGGATGATCAGTCAGGGTTTGAACCCCAGCTAAGCAAAAGAGAACGCAAGCGCCAACGCAAACAAAGAAACACGGCCAAGGCACCAAGAACAGTGCCAACCCGGGATACTACCCGCTTTTTCAACAGCATCAAGCAAACAAGCTCCGAGTGCGACAGATGCACCACCTTTGCCAGGAAACCACGCTGCGCCCAAGATAAAAGAGGTCCCACCTGTAATTAACACCCAACCCACAATGGGGGTCCCCAGGAAATAAGTGATCCTTCAATGCGAGTAGTCAAAAAAGAGTCTGGCCCGGCTCCAGTAAACAAGGACACGACAAAAGACGAAAAAGGGACACCAAGAATTAAAGAACCCCAAGTGTCTCCAAAAACAGGGTACGTCACACCCCCAGTTCAGGGAGACGTTACAATGATGGGTCAGAATCTGACTAAAACGTTCCACATTCAGAGACCAGATCATCCCACAAATCAACGCTGGTCGCCAAGGATCAGGACCAACCTGATAGTACAGGAGAACAAACACAATGAGGGATCGAGACCGAATAAAAACAAAATGTACAATCTTCAAAATGAGACTACCAAAGTTACATCATACTCCTACATCTTACTAGCCCCTGAATACAAATCAAAGGGCTGCCATGACATCCTCAACAGAGCAAACATACTCAAACTGTTAGAGGGGACCCCTGGATTCATGGGCCTAGTATCGGATGAAATTGAGGCTATCGAGTTCCTCCCACCAAGAGGAACACAACCATCAGAGGTAACTCTGGTGACATTCAAGGAGGCAAAGTGGTCATCCATGTTTTTGAACAACAAAGCAACCCTAAGGGAATGGGGTATTCGAGTCTACCCATACTCTTTGCCGGGCTACCCAACCACACTCCTTAACCAACTAACATCACCTAAAAAAAGTGGGATAACAAGGCAGAAGGGTCAAGAAAAAACCCACTCAATTCTAAAAAACGCCTTAGGGCCAGAAGAAGACTGCAACATCCAATTCAGAGAAATAGCCACCAAAGACATTGGCCAAGGATGGGACTGGCTCCCAGCAATTTTATCAACTGAAAGCCACGAATGACCAGCTAATCCTATGATCACGCCAATCGGCACATAAATTCCAGCGCAGCCACCACAGTCAGGAGCAGCATCCAACTAGCCATCAGACCAAATTACCCTACTATGCTCCTGGAACATAAGTGGTTTACACCAAAAAATTGGGGACCCAGACACGCAATTTTTCTTGGGGAATCACTCAGTAATAGCAGTACAGGAAACCTGGGCTTTACAGGGGTGCCCAGTGCTTGGATTCACTGAGACATGGAATCCAGCAACCAGGGACAGTCGCTTTGGCCACTCGAAAGGCGGGCTGTCAACTTATGTATCAAACTTTATAAAAGCCCGAATAACACGATGGCCCCTCAAGGAAGACTGGATCCTAGGGGTCAAGATCGATCCTCGGCGGAAACACCGCCCCCTCGTTCTTTTAAATGTGTACATTAACCCCAGTACACACACAAAAAAGGTCCACCTGACCCGTCTAACCGAGATTATGAACGATATAGCCACGGACCAACCCAATTCAGACTGCATAGTTACTGGGGACTTTAACACCTACCTATTTCAGGGGAACATAGCAGATAATGATGGCCCCCCTAATCCAAATCATCGAGGCCACTAAGCAAACTAAACCGCTTACACAAACTCAAAGTAATCTAGGTGACCTATGCGTGAGCCAATTTTATAGTGCAGGTTACCTTGTCATCAATGGCAGAACAGCCGGGGACACTCGACCAAAGTGGACATGGACAAATGGCTCAAAGCAATCGCATCTGGGTTATACAATAAGCACCGCACCCCTGTTAAATTGCATCATTGACTTTAGAATACACCCAAGAATTGAAAGTGATCACAGGTAGCCATTACCCTTGCACTAGTTGTCCTAAATTGTTACTCTATTGGGACGCTATTTTGCTTAGTTTGATTCCCTTGCATGATTTTTGGTAACATTTTCAGTTTTTCTTTGAGATGGGGGATGGTTGTATGTGATTTCTCTCTCCGTTTGGTGCGAGAAGATATTATTCCTGGTTTTGTGCGAAAAGATATTGTTCCTCTCTAGGTATCTTTCATGATGATTCATTGCTATTTCATGATATTATTTACAGTTATTCATTTTATATGTTGACTGTTCATTTCAAGACATTACTTACAGTTATTCATTTCCTATGTTGACTGTTATTTAAAATCCTGTTTTTGTCATCGTCAGGACTCACTGTATTTAGTTATATTCTCTCTCTTTTGTTTTCTTTGTTTAAAAGAGGGAGATGTGTTATGTCCTGTTCATCTCTTTCCCTGCTGCTCAGCCTCTGTGTGTGTGATGTCATTGGAATGTTCCTGTGTGCATGGTTTGAATGTGTGGTCAGTTTGATTGAGTGGGCTGAGCAGCTGGATGCTGCTCCCGGTGGGGCCTCCTTCCTTACTCTTCATTACCTACCTTTTACCTATTTTACCTAATAAATATCAACTTGAGAATATCTACGTCTACAGGATTAATTTACATAAAGAAGTATCTTTTTTATGAATGTAACAAGGCCCCAGGTCACAGTCTTCAACATAAACCGAGAGTATCACAAAATGGCACCATCGACACTTCAGGGAACCTACACAGAAAACTTAAAGCGCCTAAAGTGGACTGAAGAAATTAGCTTGAATATTCTTGAGGCAAGCACGGACATAATAAGACTGGGCCAGGAACATGAGGCCAGCCCAACAGAACAATGGTCCATGTTATGCTCCCACCTGATTCATCTGTTCTCTGTAAGGCATAAAGCCCAAAGGGCAACCTCGACGCATCAATTTACATTATCTCAGACGACGAAGTCACTAAAGAAAGCAAGAAATAAGGCCCTGCGGGCACTGGCCAAATCCCCGGGAAACAGTGATTGCATATCCAATTATCAAACCTCACAAAAATCATTCATGCGAGCGATTAAAAAGGACAAATGGGCACATGAAAACCAATTCTGGAGTAAACTGGTGTGGGAAAGTAAGCAAAAAAACTCAAGGAAATTCTGGGCGCTTATTAACTGCACCAGCCTAGGAACAGTGTGTACGGGGTCGGCTAACATCCCGGAATCAGACTGGGCAAATTTCCTGCTCGATCACTTTAAGTCTCCTGATTATCCAAGCCCCTTTGGAAACACCACCGTAATTGAGACCAGCCAAGGGCATGGTCCTTCGTGGAGTATAACACATGAAAAGGTCTTGAAACTATTGTCAAAAGCAAGATCGGACGGGGCGCCAGGCCCTAATGGCCTGCCACAAACTTTGTTTAAATCTGATATTACCCTCTGGTCAGGAACATTGGCCAATCTTTTCAATTATGCATTAAGAACATCCACAAGTCCAGAGTCATGGCGGGGAGCCATAATACACCCAATTTATAAATCTGGATCCCACGCCCATCCGAGCAATTACAGACTCATTGCCCTACTGGACATAGAGGCAAAACATTATGCAGGTCTTCTATTAGAGGACCTAAGGTTATGGGTAAAGGACAATAAGCTCTTGCCAATGAACCAGACAGGGTTTGTGGCACACTCAGGAACCCGTACCAACTTGCTAGCAATAACAACTGTAGTCGACAGGGCAGCTGCAACCTCAAGATTAGTTCATTGCTGCTTTGTCGACTTCAAAGCAGCATTCGATAGAGTCCCCAGGGAGGCCCTATGGACCAAACTAGAGATGTGGGGGATCCCAGAGAAACTACTAGAGGGAATAATTCAGCTCCACACTAGGACGCGGGTGCGAGTGAAGCTGGGAACCGGCACACATCTCTCACGGAAAATAATGACAACTAGAGGTGTGAAGCAGGGATGTGTGCTGGCCCCTCTCCTTTTTAACTTATTTGTAGCAGATCTGTCAGCGGTCCTAGACGACACTAATAGTCACTCTCCGAAGGTGGGCGGCATGACTCTAAGCAATCTCTTAAATGCCGACGACCTGGCTCTCTTTAGTTTAACCAGGGTAGGGTTGCAAAGACTCCTCGATAAACGGTTCGATTATACGATCAGCAACCAACTCAAGGTAAATCTAAAGAAAACGCAAGTAGTTACATTCGGCAAGAAACGATACACAGGGAGCGGCTGGTCATTCAATAATGTTAGTTTCGAAATTGGCCAGTCCTATAAATACCTAGGCGTCCACCTTGACTCAAAATGTAGCTACAAAAAACAGTGTAGAGAGATCGGAGTTAAAGCAGTGACCCTAAAGGTGTCACTAGGCAAACTTGCATAAGACCTTTCCGGTCTAACCTTAGCCCCCCTTTTGGAGGTAATGAGAGCAAAGGTTGGCCCCACCTTATCCTACGGCGTTGAGATTTTCAGTGGTAAAATGAACACAACCCTGAACCAACAGACCACTAAAATTTATAAAGGGGTGCTCCGGTTGCCAAAGACCGCTTCTGCAGCGCAGATCAGGTTGGAGATGAAGCTAATAAACTACGAGGCCTCAGCCACTGGGGCATACCTTAACCTGTGTCACAAGTTAGTACAAGCTGAGCCAGGTACTTTAGAATCCCTAGTCTGGCAAGAAATCAGCCAGATAAACCCGGGGGGTTTGTACGGAGGTCTTTTTACAGACGCCATTAACCAAATGTCAGCAAGCGACTTGTGGGCCCTAAACCCAGGCCAGATAGCATTTAAAAAGCTACAAAAAATGTGTGAGAATGACTTCTCGTCTCATTTATAAAGCACTTTTTCTGAAACGTAGCCACGCCTGGGTCACAATAAATTCCTACAGACACCCGGTCCCAGCCTACTATCTGGCCAGCACATATCCATTATACCTGAAACGCGGCTTTATTGCCATCAGACTGGGTGACTGGCGTTTCTTGCAAGATATACCATCATGGCGACGTACATCGGAAGATCTCTCTTGTAGAGGGTGTGGTGAAACAGCTGAAACCACGTTGCATGTAAGCTGCCTTTGCCCAGCCCTTAACACAGTACGCAGGTCTGGTTTAAAATCAGAATGGAATAGGCTGGGTGTTCGGACCTGCAGGCAAGCCATCATGGCAGCTTTGAACCCGGAAAACACAGTGCTAAACATAAAATTTATAAAATTTATCCTGCGAGCATATCACATCTTTAACCTAAGGAGACCATGCTAAAGTGCCCAATCTTTTCATTCTTACCGAAAACAGCATTAACTGGCATTATTCTTAGCAATGTTAGACATAATTTGGTTATATCCAATGCAAGCTGGCGCCTTGTTTCAATTTTTGTGATTTTAAAATACACTACGAGATAAAATCCCTGTTTTTATCATGTTTGTTAATGGATTGTGCCTTTATATCTACACTCGTGTTGTTATTCCTAGACGTTTTTATTCTAATATTCGGTCAGGCTGTGAATCTGTAAATTCTTTTAAAGATATGTTTTATATCTAAATAAAGATCATTATTATTATTATTAGGATCCAGTATAGAAGAATTCCTTTTATGGCCGGCAGGTGCACCTGCTGATTCTCAGAGGGAGATGTCCAGAGTATTATCAAGCATAACAGGTGGGAAGGTGTTTAGGATGACATTTTGATATTTGGAAAGGACAAAAGAGAGCATGATGGGACATTGAAGGAGGGTTTACATGCTCTAATGAAAACTGTTCTGAGAGTGAAGGAAGAGAAATGTGGTTTTGGAAAACGGCAGGTGGAATACTTGGGGCACATTATATCTATGGAAGCCGTACGGCCGACAATCAGTCATGTTGAAGCGATGGTGAATGCTCCTGAGCCCAAGCCTAAAGCATCATTTATGTCTTTTTTGGGGCTCACAGAGTTTTATTCCCATTTTGTGAAAAATGATGTCTCGATGGTGGAAAATTTATGAGCGCTATTAAAGAAAAATGCTAAATTTGGTTGTTGGCAAGGAGGAGTTTGTAGCAATCAAGAATGAGGTTGTAAATGCGCCATGGGATTGGATTTACTATATCAGTGGATGCCAGCGGTTACGGAGTAGGGCTGTTCTATCACTAAAGAAGGATGGCAATGAGTGGGTGGTTGTATATGCATCTCGCACCCTGACACAAGTCGACAGAAATTTTTCAGTGATAGGGAAAGAATTACTCGCTCCAACTTGGGCTGTAGAGTGTTTCAGGGTGTATGTTTGGGGCAGGAAATTGGGAATCTGTGCAGAACATAACTCTTTAGTGAATATTTCAAAACAAAGAGGTGGGAACAATATAACAAAACAGTTTGCACGATTGGCTTCAAAGTTGCAAATGTATTATTATGATATTGTATGTGTTCCAGATAAAAATACTTGTGTTGCTGATGAATTGTCACAGTTACCAGTGGAATCGTGCAACGCACAGGAAATGGATGAGAGTGGACGTGATGTGGCGTACACATATGAAGATGTGATGTGTTGTAAGAACAGAGATGTGGCGAATGGGTTGGAGTTGTTGAAGGTCAAATGGATAGAGGAAATGGAAAAAGATGTGGTGCTGTTGGGTGTAAAAAAAATTTTTGTAAATGGGTGGCCATTGGACTGGCAATCGCAAGCTGAATTTTGCACATTTTGGAAGGTAAAGGAGGAATTATCCTTTTGTAATGGTATTGTCCTAAGAGGAGATATGTTTGTACCGCCTATTGGGAAGCGCAAGAACAATACCAAGGTAGGACATGAAGGCCATTGGAGGATGTCAAGCATGAGGTGGAAAGTTTAAGAAGAAATTTGGAGTCCTGGTTTTGATGGAATGGTGGATCATTGGGTGAGGGAATCTAATGCATGCAAGTCAAGTGACAAAGTGATTAAGCCAGTGGTGGTACCCTTGCAAACAGTAGATTTATCTGATGGCCCATGGTGGAAAGTAGCAATTGATATTATGGGTCCATTTACCACGTTACCATCCAAGAAGGCATATGCCATTTTTCTCATTGGGCATTACTCTAAGTGGGCGGAAGTTCATATGGATGCCAGTGTGACCACGGAGATGGATATTGACTGATTTTTTGGAGGATGTTTTTTCCAGGGAAGGTGTACCAGAGTCGTTGGTGTCTGATAATGGGGTGGAGCTTACATCAAGTAAGATGCAGTCAATTTTGCAAAAGTGTGGTGTTAATCATGTAAGCGCGTCATTGGATTATCCCAAAAGTAATGGCCATGTTAAGCGGTTCAATGGAATTGTCAAAGAGTCAATACAATTGCACTTAAGTTTGGTTTATCATGGACGTAATCTCTTCAAAGTATGTTGTTATCAAACACGATTACACCTCATTCAGTAACAGGTAGAATGCCGTTTGAGGTGTTAAGAGTAAGGAAACCTTCATCAAAACTTGTACCTTGGTTGTTGAAGATTAAGAAGGAAGAGAAAGGGAAGTCAGATGTTGATCTCCTGATGAAGAGGAATGTGGAACGGAGTCAATCGCAGGTCATTAACAGAATCAACATTATTATTATTATTATTTGAAGCTTGTAAAGCGCACAGATACCCCCAGCGGCCGTTTCCCAGCTATAAGACAGGCGGCAATTGCGGGTACTCATAGAGGGCTGAGAGTTGGAAAACAGCAAGGTCTTCAAGAGGCATCAGAAAATAGATTCAGATTTAGCCATCGGCAAGGATATTGGCAGGCTGTTCCAGGCTTTGGTCGTGATCACTGCGAAAGCTCTGCCACCCATTCTGGAGTGGCAAAATGGGGAGTCACCAAAAGGCGGAGATGGTTTGATCAGAGTGAGCGGTTAGACTGAGCATGATGAAGTCCAGCTATAAGGTAGGCCGGTCCCTGACCCTGCATTGCTCTAAAAGCCAAAACCAGTGACTTAAACTGAATGCGCTTGGTCACTGAAAGCCAGTGAATCTTCTTCAGGGGGGGAGAAATCGAGTGGCGATATGAGATGTTATCAACCTGGCCGCGTTCTGAACAATCTGTAAGTGTTTGATCAGGTAGGCAGGAGCCCCCACGTACACACTGCTTGCGTAGTCCAGATGTGGGGTGATCAGGGAGTGAACAATGGTCCGGCGAGATTCCAGAGGGAGAAAAGAGAGAATTTTGCGAATCATCTGCAATTTACCAAAACACGTTGAGGAAACCTGGTTGAATTGAGATTTACAGGATAACTTCCGTTGAACCTGAATCCAAGATTTCTGGCTGAGTTCACAGGTTCCAGAGGGGGGTTCAACTCCAATGGTTATCATCAAAGAGGTGAAGGAGGGTTTTTTGATGAAAAACATCACCTCAGTGTTCTGAGAGTTCAGCCTAAGCGTGTTTGATGCCAAACAGGTGGAGATGTTGCACACGCAGTGTCTAAAATTAGAGGAGGCTACTTCAGAGTGATCCTTAAATGAGAACACCAATTGTGTGTTATCAGCATTAGAGATCACTCTGACACCACAATATTCTACCACTGAGGCCAGAGGAGAGAGATATACATTAAAAAATAGCGGGCCCAGCGCGGAGCCTGAAGGGACTCCACAGTTCAGTGGTTTCTCCTCGGACACAAATGGCTGAAGGGAGACCTGTTGAGTGCGGCCATCTTGAAAGGATCTAATCCAGGCTAGAGGGGTACCCTGAATCCCGAGACTGTATAGTCTCTCAAGCAAAATGTCATGAGAGACCATATCGAATGCCGCGGACAGGTCAAGAAGCACCAGCATCGCTGCTTCACCTGCGCCCAAACATTCACAAATGGTTTCAGAAACCTCCAGCAGGGCAGTCTCTGTGCTATATCTGGATCTAAACCCGGATTGTGAGTCGTGTAAATGATGGCACGTCTCAAGATAGCTCGATAATTGCTCCTGAACTGCTTTTTCCAGGACTTTGGCTGGTTTAGGTAGCAGGGAAATGGGGCAGTAAATTTTAAAAACGGAAGGATCCGCATCTGTTTTTTCAAAATAGGTATTAGCATGGCCTGTTTCCAGGTCAAGAGAAAGAGGGAAAGCCCATATTATGGCAGTCGTGCTCCGTCTGTGCACTGTAATGGAGGGGCGCCCTCTCTATTTAT